>NC_047668.1:9492500-9732500 GCF_011762505.2 Arvicanthis niloticus | reverse complement strand
ATATTTGGAAATAGAGAGTCAGGAGAGAGCTTATGTGACACGTTGTTGTCAGTACCTAAATCTGCGTTTGTCACTGAGTAACCTGCGGGTGCTCACTGCAGGGTTCCTTTATTCTGGTAGTGTTGAAACAACACCCTCTCGTCCTCTTAATTTTTAAATATAGTAATAATGATTCCTTCTTTCAGAAATCTAGACTGTGAGATCCTTTCTGTCCACCTCACACCACAGTGCCCCTATCTTGCAGCCCTATCCAGTGGTTAAGACCCCAGGCTTTAAGGTCTGAGGCCCACTTGCTTCTCAGCTGTGCTGCTGGCCAGCAAGGAGCTGCTAGAAGTTTTCTTCATCCCATGTGATCACCAGAGTCCTTACCATTGTGTTTATTTGCCCTCTGGAACCCAGGTTTATTTGTAGCATTAACAATTTCATTTTATGGCTATTCTGTAATACCCATTTATTCTCTAAGTTACATTAAGGTTTCTGAAATTATTTCTTGATGGTCACAGGAAAGATGTCTATAAAAAAATCTGAGAGGATGGGGACTTGAGAGGGAACTCAGCAATTAAGGATGCATACTGCTGTTCCAGAAGGCCAGAGTTTGGTTCCCGGTACTCATGTCACCTAGAACTCCAGACTTGGGGAATCTGATGTCCTCCTCTGCTTTACTGCACTCAAGTGCACAAACCTACACACACACACACACACACACACACACACACTCACACACACACTCACACACATGTGCATACACACTTACATACACATACACTAAAAATAAAATATTAAAAACTTAGAGATGCTAAGCATTCAGTTTGACTCCAGCTTTTTAAAAATTTCCTGATTGGTCTATTTTCTTGACTAATTTCTTTTCCTAAAACCAAGCTAAGGAGTTTATCATGTGGAAGGCTCTCTCCACTTTGAATAGCTCCAATTTTTAGGAATTTCTTTCTGTTGTAAGCAAACATACTTCACTGTTATTGGTAAACTTTCATCACCCTTTTGCACATTTTAGTCATGCTCTTCCTACATCTTCTCATTCAGAGTGGCTTCGTATCCTATGTTGTCTCTTGATACTTTAATATTCTAATGATAGAATTCTATCTTAGAATATGATTTGTGCCCATTTTTATTTATTATTGTTACTTGCTTACTTTTGTTTCTGTGGTTTGAAACAGGGTCTCATCATGTAGCTCAGGCTAGCCTGAAACTTGCCATCTTCTCTGCCTTTAACTTTCAGAGAACTATTATGCCTAAGAGCTTATCCATTCCAAGCAGATGACAACTGTGCACACAGTCTTCTAATAAGATACAATAGATACCCTGAAGAGGAATTATGTCCTCTACTGAGACTCAATATGTCAATGTTTTTCAATTTTATATGTACATGTGTTTTGTCTGCATGTGTGTCTGTGTACCACATTCATGCAATGTGTCTGTGGAGTCCAGAAGAATGTGTCGGATTTACTGGAATGGAAATTTCAGATGCTTGTGGACCACCATGTGAATTCTGGGAATTAAACCCAGGTCCCATGAAAGAGACCTATTTATATAAATTATATTCACCTTTGTCCAGAATCCAGTACTCTTAATTGCTGAACTATCTCCCCAGCCCTATGTTTTAATGTGTGTGTCTCTGTGTGTGTTGTGTTGTGTGTGTGTGTGTGTGTGTGTGTGTGTGTGTGTGTGTGTGTGTATACACCTGCTCACATGTGCATAAGAGGCTTGGTGGTTTCTTTCAAGCTAGATCCTGGATTCCTGGTTTTCAGGAGTGGTCATATTGCTTATTTCTATCTAAGGAGAATGGGTGAAGTGTAAGCTTATAGTTCTCTGATGCTTTTTGTATCACGTGGCATCCTTGTGCTTTGCCCATATTTTAATCATCAAAACAATTTTTTTTAACAAAGCCAAATTCAATATTGAGGAACATACCATATATCAATATAAACAAGTTGTTAGAACCAGTGATAATCTATCACCAGAATGATAGGACAATACTGACTAGTTAATTGACTAATTAAATAGTTGGATGATAATTGTCAATTGTATAAGAAGAGAAAACATTAATACAAGTTTTAGTCTGAAGGTATAAGCATTCTCTTTTGAACGCAGATTTGCACATTTTAATAACTCGAATTAGCTTGGTGGTGGTGCACGCCTTTAGTCCTAGCACTTGTGAGGAAGAAGCATGCAGATGTCTGTGAAGTTTGAGGCCAGACTGGTCTACAGAGTGAGTTCCAGGACATCCAGGGCTACATAAGAAACCTTGTTTTGACAAACAAACAAATGAACAAGCAAACAAACAACTCTGGAATTTCAGTAATATAGGAGAGCATAGTTTTGAGATGCAACCATGCTCTTGGATATGGTAAGCAAGCATTCTACCATTGAGATATAGACTCAGATCTTGAATGCCATTTTCTTGAAGCTTCACATTAAGCAGTTTCAGAGACTTTAGGCACTGTGTGCTATCACATGTGGATTTTCAGTGTAAATGAATTACTTAAAAAAAAAAAATCAAACTATGGAGCTATACTGATAGCCCAGCAGTTAACAACATCCACCCCATGTGTTAGTGTGCTATATACACATATAAATAAAAATCAGTCAAAAACAATTAAAATATATCCTTAGTAACTACTTTTTAATTATATGTAGATGCACTTTTATCATTAAGTTAAATTCTTATAATAATCATCTAATTTGAAATTACTGTAAAATCATATGGTACTAATCCATATGCATAGATAATGTAGATTAAAATAACTTTGGGGATAGCTTCACAGTGATCAGAATCATAAAACTCTCAGAAAACAATTAAAAATGAAACAATATCTCCCAAGAGTTCATTTATCACTTTTTATTAACTTTCATCGCATTAGAACTTCTAGGACTATCAGGAAAAATGAAGAAACTATGATTGGGAAACAGGGGTTGCCACTTTCTTTGAGAATTGCCATTTGTATGAAGGTGACTTTGTATAAATTATATTCATCTTCATTCAGAATCCTTGACTGTAAATCAGAATGAAATATTAAGTTGTGTATTCACCGGATGCCTAGTTAAGAAGGCTATTCTCTGGGGTGAATGATGAATTTTAGAGACGCCCCTCTCTCTGTGTGAGTCTCTATTGTACAGGACAGCTTCATTTAAAAAACGCTTCAGCAGCGAAGTGACCCTGAAACAATAAAGGATGGACATGTAGTGCATGAAAACATCTGTGTAGCATTCATTATTTATGCGCCATTCATCAAAGAGGGGTACTGATTCTATAGATTACTGTCATTGGCATCATCATTGTCCTGCACAGATAAGGCTTTCACAGTAGTTTTCCATTTTCATCTGTCTTCTGGATTAAACTGAGTTTCACTCTACAAGAGGAGAAAACAACGTCCCTCAGAAATCAGCATCATCATGAAGAGCGTTATTCTTCAAGACCATACCCTCTGGTCCCTGGGCTCCATATAGTCTGTCCTTTGATACAAGGAACACATTTATTTAGAAACATTACATTGGAGCATCCTTCAGGATGACACATTATAGACTTTATTTAGGAGAACAGAAGAGGGGGTTTTTCAAGTGTAGACTTAAATTCAAGAAAACAGGCAACCAAAATATTTGTATATTTTAAGCAAACTGATGCAAATCTCTTGCCCAACACTCCATTACCTTTCTCAGCCATGTTGTTAAAGATCAAAAGTGCCTTCTACATAAGAGAACAGTACAGCTCAGTCCATCTAGCGTTAGGACACATACACCTGAGAATGATCATAGTAAAGTCCTTAACACAGATGCGTGCACCTGACACTAAGCACTGTCCTGAAGGCACATTTTAACTGAGGAAAAGAACAGGAAGCTCTAGAGAAGTTCATAGAGAAGAGGCGGGTACCTCATGAAATTGAAGAAGCAGTTCAGAAAGACCAAGCTAAGACTATCAAATTAGACTTGCCCACTTCCAGATTTCTTACAGGATTGCAGTGAACGGTTGATTGCCTGATACAGCCTCTGAGTTCTTTCTCTTTTAGCTTTTAAACTTCTTGTCTAGCAAGGACAGTAGATTACTTGTGTTGGCTGGATAGATATCCTCGTCAGAAGTTGTAATACAACCAAACAAGAGTCTCTTTAGTGGGACAGGGGATGAAGTTGTGTGAGTTTTTACTAATCAGACAGCCTTCTCAAGGTCTATTTAGGCTTAGAACTGCACTGAGCCTAGACTACGCATAGGACATATTAGTTTGGGACTTCAATTTCTTCTAAAGGTGCTGCTATTATTTTCTAATACATTAATATTGTGGAAGAAGTAAGTTTCAGAAGATTCATAAGTATTGTGAGCCATTGGTGATAAGTAATCAGGAATGCTTGAGGTCTCTAGAATAACAACACCCTCTCACCCACAGTGGGAGTTAATGTACTCCCCCTTACCATGATTGAGCACCGAGAACTTGTCTGAGGTTAATGTAGGCAAAACTTGGGGTTTTTAAAGATATGCATGAATCTCGTGGATAATTACAATGTTTCATTTCAATGGAAATTCATAGCATAACCCTATAGTCATAGATTAGCTGTGACTAACTGAACAAATCCATCCATATAAATGAGGATACAGTGTAAATCTTGTTTCCTTTTCTATCTCTACTTCCTGGAGGCACCGTTTTCTTTATGAATCATCATCATGTTTCCAGCAAGAAAGACATCGAAAAATCACCAGTGCTATCAGACCTCATTCTTGAGACTGCAATCAGGCTGGTTTTGAGACTTGTATTTTAGTTACTATTTCCTGCAAAGACAGTCGTATCTTCCCCCACCCATGTAATATTTTCTACATCAGGACAGAATGGCTTTTATTGGTTATCAAGTAAACCTGCATGCCTTAGAATTGCCTTATGAAAAAAACTTCCCTTAGCTTCAATTTTTGAGCTATAGGAGTGGAAACCTTTGTTAAATGAACACTTGCCAAGTTTCAAGTGTGAATTTGTGTCCTACATGCTAGTGAAAGACTTACGGAATTTTCTAGAGAGCACCCACCTGTGACTACCTTCACATGCAATCTTCCTTCTCCCTTGCTTTCCCACCACAGATTCTATAGATACTATTTTTCTTTTGCATTTAAAGTATGATGTTTCCATTTCCTTTCAATGTTTGATGACAGATTAAAACACCAGTGTTTTTCATACCCATGGGGAGGGATACAGTCAGCTGACCTTCAGTCATGTTGCTCATGTCTTGAAGGAATCCCTTTCCTGGACATGGGGAGGAAAAGAAGTAATTTTCTGGTATTGACTATAAAATGGGATCTGTAGCGGGTATTTAAAGCATCCCACTAGGGAGGGAGAAGAAACCAGAGGGCAGAGGGAAGAAGGGAACTTGGTGGTGGTGGAGTGGGAAGGGTGGAGGAAAAGGGGAACATGATCAGGTATTGGGGGTGGGGATCAGGAATGTAGCTTTGAGGGCCTTCAGAATGAATAGAAATATACAACCTCAGGAGCGGGGAGGTAGGAGCACCCTCTAAAATGTACCAGAGACCTGGGAGGTAAGAGACTTTTAAGATTCAAAGGGAGAAACCTTAGATGAAATGCCCAATAGTGGAGAGAGAGGAAACTTTCACCTCTGGTAGAAAGACAGGGCATCAAGTGGGTGGGATTGCCATCCCACAGTCAAAAACTCTTACTCAGAATTGTCCCTGTCTAAAAGAACTGCAGGGACAAAAATGGAGAAGAGACGGAGGGAAAGGAGGTTCAGTGACTGGCCCTAATTGGAACCCATCTCAAGGAGAGGATCCAAGGCCTGACACTATTACTGTTACAAGTACTATGATGTACTTATAGATAGAAGCCTAGCATGGCTGTTCTCTGAGAAGCCTGACAAGCAGCTGACTGAGACAGATGTAGATACTTACACCCAACCAATGGAGAAGCCAGGGACCCCTGTGGTTGAATTAGCAAAAGGCTGGAAGAAGCTAAGGAGTAGGGCAACCCCATAGGAAGACCAGCAGGTCAACTAACCTGGACCCCTGAAATCTCTTAGACTCAGAGCCACCAACCAGGCAGCATACCCTAGCTGATATGAGGCCCCAAACACATACACAGCAGAGAACTGCCCTAACCCTTGAGAGACTTGAGGCCCCAGTGAATGGGGAGGCCTGGCAGGGTATGGAGCTGTGGGGGTGTGGGGACATCCTCTTGGAGATGGAGGAGGAGGAATGGAAGAAGGTACTGATGGAGGGCAGATTGGGAGGTGGATAATGACTGGACTGTATAAAAAAGATTAGTGATAATGATAATATAATAATAATAACAAGAAAAAGAAAACTAATAACTAATATTTATCATATATATAAAAAAGCATAGCATCACCTCTAACTTCCACAACAGCTTCTCCTGCCAGGGCCTGGCAATGGTGTGCTTTCCTCACTTTCTGGAGGGAAGGATTCACTCTCACACCATTGGCCCTTACACCCAGGCTTAGCTCTTAAGTTGTGCTTTTAGAAGTTTTGTAAGGAGAAGAGTGTTGCTGGGTTAAGTCCCCAGACTTGAGAGTAGTGGAGAACCAAGAGAAAGCTAAGACAGGTCAGGAGGCTCAGGAAGGAGGGACCCTCCAGGCTTTCCTTTCTGTAGCATTTTGACTGGGAAAAGCCTTGACTCTGGCTGTATTTTTAAGCTTTGTGAAATGTCTGTTCACACAGAGCTTGTATTCACCTTTCAGGCTTAGTTAAAGGTTTATGAGCCAGGATATGCTGTTCTCTTCTGGTTATTTCCCTTTTTAGAGTCCCTCCTCTCCTTCTGCTCCAGTCAACTTTGGCTTGTCCAATGGGAAACACTCTTGACTTTGATCCTCTGTCTCTCTTCTGTGAGGCTCTCCTCCAGACACAGTCTCTGCAGTCCCAGCCTTTTCATTTTCCAACTTGCCACTGGAACCTGACATCTGGATGCTTCTTTTCTTTAGGGCTATAAAGAAACTTGTTCTCAAGTTTCAGCTGTCTTTACAGTTGTTTATTCCATGTAGATAAAGCAGATACCGTTAGCCAGGAGTCTTTTGGACAACATCTCTTTAAATTTGTTGAAATGACTATGACCTAGTAGACTCAAAGCATTTTCTAAAGTTAAAAGCAAACACAGAAAAGTTTTTGGGAAAAAGATAGCTATAAGAAAATTCTAGAAGTGAGTTCCTAACATTTTTAGGATAGTGAAATGGCAATTACTGTTTCAGAAATGAATTGTCAATTACTTCCTTAGAAATGCAGGAAGGAAGATGAAGAAAGAAAGTTGATCAAAACTACTTGTAAAACCAAAAGTCCAAGTGGGATAGGTTTCTTTTCATCGTTGGGGGGTGGGGGTGGGGGTGGGGGTGGGAGTGTGTGCACTATATATTCAGATGTTGATCTCTGTGCCTAGAGATCCAGTTACAGGGTGCTAGCATTGTAATGATTACTGACCCATCTCCTGTATTGATGTTGTGTAAAGAATGCTCCCCAGTTATCTCTGATTGATTAATAAAGAGGTCATCAGCCTATAGATGGGCAGAGATAGGAAGGCTGGACTTCCCATCCCAGCCAGGGGTCCCAGGTAGAAGGAAGTAGAAGAAGGACTCTGAGGACAGCAGAGAGAGATTCCAGGACTCAGTTGTAAGCCTTTTTAAATTTTGTTTACAAAACCTACTGATGTCTAACTTCAACAATCAATAAATGCGACTTCATGAAATTGGAAAGCTTCTGTAAGGCAAAGGACACCACAAATAGGCCAAAGTGGCAGCCTACAGAATGGGAAAAGATCTTCACTAACCCTACATCAGAAAGAAGGCTAACACCCAAAATATATGAAGAACTCAAGAAATTAGACACCAATAAACTAAATAATCCAATTAAAACATGAAGTACAGAGCTAGACAGAGAATTCTCAACCGAGGAATCTCTAATGGCTGCGAAGCACTTAAAGAAATGTTCAACATCCTTAGTCATCAGAGAAATACAAATCAAACAACTCTGAGGTTCCATCTTACACTCAATAGGAATGGCTAAGATCAAACATTAGGTGGAACTTGGAAGAGTGGGAAACATGACTGAGGGAGGCAGAGGGGTCAAGGACACCACAAGAAGATCTATAGTGTCAGATAACCTGGGCCTATGGGGGCTCACAGAGATTGAACAACCATCCAAAGAGCACGCACGGGCCAAACTCATGTCCCTTACACATATGTGGCAAATGTGCAGCGTGGTAGCCATGTGGGTCTCCTAACAAGTGGAGTAGGAGATGACTCTGACTCTTTGGCCTCTTTGGATCCCTTTCCCCTAGCTGGGCTGCCATGTGTGGCCTCAGTGGGGGAGGATGTGCCTAGTCCTGCTGCAACTTGATGTGCCAGGGTGGGTTGGTACCCATGGGGGAAAACCTTTCCTTCTCAGAGAAGGGGGATGGGTAGTGGGCAGAGGGAGTGTGAGGCTCGACTGGGTGGAGGGGAGGGGGCTTTGGTCGGAATATAAAGTGAATAAGTAAATAAATTAAGGGGAAAAAACAATGAAAGAAAATTTACTGGCGTCTTTTAAAACTCTGTTAAATTAAGATTCCATGGGTGTCAAAACTCTGGAAGTAGCAGGGCTGGACTGGTACGTGAGCAGTCATGGAGCACCTGCTCTCGGGTTTTGGGCACTTTTATTTTTCAAGGCCACGCTCTCCTTTTGGGGCTTTATTTTAGCAATGATGTGATTAAAAAGAAAATTAAGAACTAACTACTGTAAGTATCAAGCGAGTCACTGTTGTAAATAAGAGAAAGGTCTTTCAATCAGAAGTTTTGAAAAGCCATTTGGATTTTAGAATTTGTTAAAGAAAAATAAACATTAAACATTGTAAACTGATCATTTCCAAATTAGCTACAATAATGTAACATGTTGCCTATGCAAATTGCTGTTTTGTTTTCTTGCCGGGTGAGATTTCCAAATGTATTTGGTGTTTGCTTCTCTGGACTGAATGAGACTCTTTAGGGCTTTGTGATCGATTTCTGACTGACAGGTGAAGGGATTTGTCTGCAGAGTGACATTCTGGAGTTTAGATTACCCTTTCATCATTTAGCGTAAACCAAAGCACACAGTGCCTTCTTAATTGATGATTAGTTGGCTATGATTAATTTATAATCAGACTCGCAAGGTCAAATGACTTTAGGTGATTGAACATTTTCTTTTTGTCTACTTCGTTTCACATGACATCTCGAATTAACTGCCAAAGCCCGAGATTTTATCTCCCTGCTACTATTGTGATAGATCCCACTTCTAACAAAATTCCAGAGCAGATACATGATTGTATTTCACAGAGTACTTATATTTCATAGAGTATAATAGAAGACTTGTTGCCCCAACCATATGGATCGATGCCATTGTGTGTCTCAATGTTAAAGACCCAGTTCTTTACATTTACTTTTTATACAACAAACACAGCTCATCTTAACTCAAGTGTCTGCCAGGTGCTGCACCAAGTGCTTTATGTGCATGATCTGTTCTATTTTCACAGACACTAACAAGGTGGATACAATTATAGCCCCTATTTTAAGGTAAGGAAACAGACTTAAGAGGGCTTAGGTAACTCCCCTGTGTTCCACAGTTATCAGGGAGGAATTGAAACACAGATCCAGATTTGCCTGACTTCAAAGCCTGCACTGTCATCCTCTGTGTGAGTCTATTTGACAAATAAGAAAAAGAGGGAAGAAGGCTCAGACTAACACATTAAATCTGAGCACAGAGAAAATCTGAAGTACCATCTAATTCTCACTCTTAAGGCTGGTGTGAGCTTGAAACAGTGGCCTTTACTCTGTTTCTAATATTATTTGAAGAGTGGATAAAGCTGCAGTTTATTTAAGTAAAACGAAAGGCTTTTGCTCTGACATCTGGCTGTTGAAATGTTCTGTTGAGCCTTTCTTCTACTACCGTCTTCCAGTCTTTGTCTGACACTTCTTACCCACTGTACAGTGTCCTGAGTGTTACATGTAGCTTTCACCAGGAAACTTATGGGCTTGTGTGAGAGACAATATGTGATTCAGCAATTGAAGTCAATAGGTTACTATAATTCTTGCTCCATCTATTGTCTTGAAAATGTTCTGATTTCACTTTTCCTTTATGGCGGAATAAAATTCCACTATGTGAACGTACCCATCTGGTGAGTTTTTATTGTTATCTTGACACATACAGAGTTACACGGGAGCAGGAAACCTCAACTGAAGAATTTGCTAGATCAAATTGACCTGTGGGCAAGCCTGTAGAGACATTATCTTGATTGATGATTGACATGGGAAGGCCCTGACCACTGTGGGCAGCAACATTCCTCAGTAAGTGGCCTTAAGCTATATAAGAAATCTAGCTGAATATAACTCCTGGGCCTATACCCAAAGGATGCTTCATCCCACCAAAAGGACACTTGCTCAGCTATGTTCACAGCAGCTTGTTGTAATAGCCAGACACTGGAAACAACCTGGATGTCCCTCAGCTAAAGAATGGATAAAGAAAATGTGGTATAGTTATATGATGGAGTAATACTCAGCTGTTAAAAAAAATATGAAATGTGCAGGCAAATGGATAGAACTAGAAAAAAATCATCCTAAGTGAGGTAACTCAGAATCAGAAAGACAAACATGGTATGCACCCACTTACAAGTGAAAATTAGCCAATAAGTAATAGATAGTCATGCAACAATTCACAGACCCAGGGAGGCTTAGTAACAAGGAAGGCTCAAGGGGGAGGACACATGACTCTTCCTGGGAAGGAGAAATAAAGTAGATATTGCAGGTAAACTGGGGATCGGATAGATGGATGGTAGATGAAGCGACTACTGGAAGAGACAACTGGCATTGTTGGGGTGGGCATTTCTGGGGCAAGGTAGAAATCTACAAGGGTGACCCTAGCTAAGACTCCTAGCAATGGGGGATGCAAAGCCTGGAGCAGTTATCTCCTGTAACATGCAAGACTTCCATTGGAGGGACCGGGACACCAACCTAGCCACAAAACCTTCAACCTACAATTTGTCCTGCCTATAAAATGTGTTGTGGTAAAGTTGTCATAGAAGTTGGGGAAATGGCCCATCAATGACTGGTCCAGCTTCAGACCCATGCCATGAGAGTGAGCCCATCCCTGAAACTGCCTGGAGGGCCAGGGCCTAGAAGCTGAATAGCCCAGAGCCCCACAAGTGAGCCAAACCCAACTGGAAAAAGAAGTCAGTGAAAATTAAGTGATTCCTAATACTACTCTGCTACACTCATGGATTGGTGCCTAGCCCATTTGTCATCAGAGAGGCTTCATCCAGCAACTGCTGAAAACTAGTGCAGAAACCCATAGCCAAACATCAGGGAGCTCAGGGAGTCTGCTGAAGAGAGGGAAGAAGGGATATAGAACCAGACGGGTCAAGGACACCACAAGAAAACCCATAGAATCAACTAACCTGTGCTCATAGGTACCCACAGAGACTGAACGAGCAATCAGGGACTCTGCATAAGAACGATCAAGCCACTGTGAATATACGTCACGGCTGTGTACCTTGGTCTTCTGGTGCGACTCCTAACAGAGGAACTGGGAGCTGTCCCTGATTCTTTTGCCCGATTCGGGACCCTTTTCCTCCTACTGGGTTGCCTCGTCCAGCCTTGATATAAGAGGAGGTGTTACTGGAATTTGATATGCCATGTTTGGTTGATATCTCTGGGATGCTTGCCCTTTTCTGAAGGGAAAAGGAGGAGGAGTGGATGGGGTGGGGAAGATGGGGGGAGGAAACTGCCATGGGGATGTAATATAAAAGAGAAGGATACATTAAAAGAAAAAAGAAAGCTAGCTGAGTGTCAGCCTGAGAATGAGCCTTAAACTGAGCTAGCAAGCAGCACTCTTTTATGACTTCTAGTTCAAGTTCCCTTCCTGGTTCTCTGTTCTGAAGGACCTGGGAGCATAAGCCATATGCATTCTTCCTCCTCTAAGTTACTTTAGGTCAGATTTTTTTTTTTAAAAATTAAATTTATTTCTTTGCTTATTCTCTTTACATCCTGCTCACTGCCTCCTCTCCCAGTCACCCCCTCCCACAATCCTTCCCCGTGCCCCTCCCCTTCTCCTCTGAGCATGTGGGTCCCCTCTGGGTATCCACACAAATTGGTTAGTCTTCTATTCAGCTTTTTAGGTGGTATGAGTTCAGAATTTCAAGGGAAGTTAAAAGGTGGCACTTAATGGAACTACTGCCACCAGAGATAAAAATAGAAGTCTCTAGTAACAGCTTCACCACCCCTCATAAATATGGGTTTATTCCTTTGTGTCAGCACTGTTTCGTGCTCCCCATATATACTGTCTCATCGAATTCTCATCCTCATATGCATTATTCTCACTTCCACAGAGGAAACCAAGGTAGAACTTAAGTAACCAGTCTAAGGTTCCCTGGTGATCTTAATAAGGGGAGGACTAAGTTTCTCTCTCTCTCTCTCTCTCTCTCTCTCTTTCTTTCTTTATAGTTTTCTTTCTTTCTTTCTTTCTTTCTTTCTTTCTTTCTTTCTTTCTTTTTTTAGTAATAAAATAAAGTAAGGTAAAACAAAAACTAACACATTGGAATTGGACAAAACAAACAAACAAACAGAAGTAAAAGAGCCCAAGAGAAGGCACGAGAATCAGACACCCCTTCACTCAGGAATACCATAAAACATTAAATTGTTCTCATCTACTGAAGGAGGAAGCTTCTCTGATGATGGCTGAGCAAGGGACTGATATATAAGTAAATCAGAATATCATTAGGGGTTATTTTATTGCTGTGTTTTTTCCCTCCAAGAACAGTAGTATTTGGGTTTCTTCTAGGTCCCTGGGCTATCTATACTCAGGTTCTTTGACCACCCAAGCAGTGTTGGGTATGGGTTCCATCTCATGGAATGGACCTTAAGTCAAATCAGACATTGGGTGATTATTTCTATAGCTTTGTGCCACCAATGCACTAGCATTTCTTGCAGGCAGGACACCACTGAAGATCAAAGGGTTTGTGGCTGGTGTTTTTGTTTCTTTTCATAGTGTGCAAAGTACCTTCCTGTACCAAAAACACTATAATGTAGGGGCAAAGTCTCTATGTAGGTACCCGCTTGACTTCTCCATATTCACTGGGTTGTGTAGGCATTGTCTTTAGCAATGGGGCCTTTTCAGTTTGTGGTGAGCAACCTGTAGTCTTGGCAACACCCTGGGTTGTTTGGGAATTCTCATGGAACCCCCTTTAGCCAACAACTCAATGAGCTGTTGTAACCCAACCCCAGTACTGGAACTGTCATTTGATCACAAGAGATAGCTAATTCAGACTGTGTCCCCAACTTTTTGGTAATTTTATTTAGATTGCCTTTATATACATATATATCTTAGAAAGTGTGTATTGTATTAGGTTTCCTATATTGTTACTGCCCCTCAAGTGGACCTAGGGTTTTAACTAACAAGCTTGAAGTCATCACTGGACTTATTCAGGAAGAACAAAAAAATTAAAATTTATGTGTACTGCGTCTGAGGGGTAAAGTTGTTCCAAAGACTGTGGGTGTATGGTCTCTGGTGTAGGAGGTGTAGCATTGGAAGTTGCCAGCCTATAAAATGACTTGACACTAAGTACATCTATGAATATGTCCTCAGGAAAGTGACAGCTACAATAGAGGGGGTTTCAAGGAGAGAAATTTGGAGCCTCCTACCATGGAAGGGGAAGAAGTTGAAAGTATCAATCAAATATGCCAAGACACCAGCAGGAGAACACCACTCTTTGAAGATAAAGCTTGGATGGCTTGGCCTGTGGGTGTTTGAAGAGATCCCTGGTTGCTCTGAGGACTCTAGATTAGTTCTTTCCTTGTCCAGGGAAAGTTCTCTAATTAGGTCTGACGCGGCTACCAGCTTGCTGCCCTCTCTCCTATTTGAGTCACCTTCTGTTACTATCTGTATCAAGGATCTGAAAATGTCTTCTGTAAGGGGCCAGTGCTATGTTGTGGATACATTTCTCCAAGTTCTTTTTGAAATTAAATTAATTATTTAATTAATTAATTAAGTGTGTATGTATGTATGTATGTATGTATGTATGTATGTATGTATGTAGTATTGAGTTTGAAGGTCAAAGGACACTTTGTGGGAGTCAGTTAGTTCTCTCTCTCTCCCATGTGGGTTCTAGGGATGGAACTCAAGTTGTCAGGGAGCAAACATCTTTCCCTGCCGAGCCATCTCACCAGTCAATTCTCAAAGTTTTTAGGTTGGAAACTCAATGCTCAATGCAAAAGCATTGGGAGGTGGAGTCTGCCAAGAGGTTGTTAATCCAATGGGAGCCTTTATGAATGGCTTAATGTGTTTAACAAAGGCGTGGACTGATTATCTCAAGAGCAGTTTTTTTTTTTTTTTTTTTTTTTTTTAATACTGTATACAGCCCCTTTCACTTTCTTACTCTTGCTCTTTTACCTTACATCATGGAATAACACAGCTGGAAGATCCCCAGATGCCAGCACTATGTTCTCATATTTCTTTGCCTCTCAGAACCATAAGCCAGATACATTTCTGTTTATAATTACTTGGCTAGTCTCAGGCATTCTTTATTATCATCATTATACACGCTAACACAGAAGACAGGTGATTACCAAGATCATCTCTGTATACTGTACAACAGGTCTGTGTGACTCAGTTCTGCTGTGGAAGCTATTGTAGACATGGGCAGATAATGGACATAGTGGTGCTTCAGTGAAACTGCATTGATTTTCCATTTTATTCACATGTTTTCATTCGTGATGAGCTTGTTGACTTGTGGAAAACGGTTTGTTGATCGGTGTCCCAGAGTCACACCAGAGTCTGGTGTAATGAGCATAGTAAAAGGAACTTTTTAGACATGTCAAAAATAGGATTCCCACTACACCCAAAGGCTGTACCTGATACCTAGAACTCAGTGACATCACTCACTTAAGATAACCAGATACATCCTAGACCCCATGATGCCTCCTGGACAGTGGTTAAGCAGAGACCAAAAGCAGTGCTCTGCTCTGCACATCTGGAGAGATGCCGGTTTCATCTGCCCTGTGGCTGGAGAGTCTCCCCTGGATCATGACCCTTGAATTGGAGACTTCTGATAGAGACTGGACCTGACCTTCAGCTAAGATACTTTGCACAAGTGAGCAGCCTTGAGAAATAGGCTTAGGACTGTGGCTAGGAATTTGAGTGTGAACCTTATGATGACCTTCAGCATAATAAAAAATAAGTTTTTGTTATATTAACCATGTGTATTTATCTTCTTGTTAATGAGAGGCATTCCTTCCTAAACCTGATCCTTTCTTCAGGAAACACTTGGCTCTAAACAGTTGAACACTTTTGGACATCTTGCGTATTTCTATATTAAATCTCTTCCTTCTGGTACATACTCTGATGTATTCCATAGAAAAATCCTTTGGTCAAAAAAAACCCCCCTTTATAATAGGTATTTTAAGAACAGCTCTGTAGGAAGGCGAAACTGAAGACTGGCACTTCACTGAAGCACGCCACTGTGAAGCCTACATAGTATGTCAGAGAGATGATCTGTTGAATGCTTTTTAAATACTTTCCCCTCAAATTTTCAAAATTAAGGCCTGGAGAGAAAGGTGCTTGACACCAAGCCTAATGACCTGAGTTCCATCTTTAGAACCTAGAGAATTCACACACACACACACACACACACACACACACACACACACACACACGCACACACACACGCATGCACATGCATGCACACGCATGCACATGCATGCACATGCATGCACATGCATGCACACGCTTGCACATGCATGCACACATGCACACATGCACACACATTTTTTAGAAAACAATCAACTTTATTATATATTTTTGTTGCATAACTGTTCTCTAAAATTTTTAAATTTAATTAAAATATAATTATACTAATTCTTCTATCTTATTCCTCCCTTCAAATCCTCCCATGTTACCCCCTTCCAAGTCTACTTTCTCTTATTCCTTAATGATTACTGTTACATATATGTGAAAATAAGTATATAAACAAATCCTGTCCATTTATTGTTGCTTGTGTGTATGTGTTTTTAGGGCTGACCATTTGGGGTTAAATAATGATCCAGGGAACTCATCCTCAGGGAAGAGTAGTTAGTTCCCTTTGACAGTAGTCTTTAGTTGCCTCGAGTTCTTCATCTAGGGGTAGAGACTTGTGTAATTTTCTCTGTTTACATTGGCATGCCAACTTGTGTTGTAATAGTTCAGGTCTTGTTGAGGCAAACATCTTGTTGATACTTCACGGGTATAGCTCCCTGTGGTTTCTAGTAGACACAGTCTCTTAAAAGGCGTCCTGGTCTGTCTCTCTCTTACAGTCTTTCTACCTCCTCTCTTTGATGTTTTCTGAGTCTTCGGTTGGGAATTGTGTTGGAGATAAACCAGTTGGGGTTCGTTAGCTCCAGGTCAGCTGTTCTCCGCATTTTGCCCAGTTGTAGTGGATCTCTGTAATGGCCTCCTTGTACTACATAAAGAAGCTTCTTTGATGAGGGTCAAGAGCTTCACTTATCTGTGGGAATAAGAATAAGTTTAGATTGTAGTTAGGGATTATACTGGTTTAGGGAAGTGCAGTAGTATTTTCTCCTCAATTCAAAATTAATTATAATATGGGATTGATCCGGACTATTATTTTTATAATATTTAGTTTTAGAAATTATAGTTACATTATTTTCTCATTTCCTTTTCTCCCCAACCCCTCTCATGCTCTTCCTTGATCCCTCAAATTCATCGCCTTTTTCTCTTTAATTGTCTCTTTACACACACACACATACACACACACACACACACACACACACACACGCACACACACAGAGAAACACATACAGTTCTGGATACATAAATATAATATGCCTAGCCCAATAAATGTTAGCTGTGTGCTTATAATCTCAGGGCTGACCACTTGGTATTGGATAACTAACTGGGGGAAGCTCTTCCCTGGAGAGAACTATTTCTTCTACTGTCATCATACAGTTGCCTGTAGTTTTTTCTCTAGGGTTGGGTCCCATAAGCTTTCTCCCTTTCATGTTAGCATGTCCATTAATATCATCATTATCCAGGTCTTGTTTAGGCAGTAGCCATATTGGTGAGATTTCATGAATGAAGTCTCTAACACTTTTGGGAGACACAGCAAACTTCCTGTTTCTCAGGCTCCTAGAACCCTTCTTCCCTCTCTTCTGTAATTATACCTGAATCTTAGGTGTGGGAGTTGTGTTGCTGATTTATCAGTTGGGATGGGACTGAGCACCTCAGGATCTCTTGTTTTCTGCATTTTGATTGTTTGTGGTTTTCTGTAATGGTCTCTGCCTGCTGCAAACAGAAATTGATTTGATGAGAGATTGATCTGATGTGTATTTTAGACTGTGGTTGAATTGCACTTGATAACAAGTTGGATTAGGTTTTATTTGTGATGTAATGTAAGGATGATTTTATTTCTATGTATACAACCTTTGAGGTATATTGTGCTTCTTTGGGAGTGTAGAAAAGTTCCTGGCCTTTTTTAGAGGGTATTCCCGTGGAAGGACATATGTACTGATTGCTATGTTATCCTTAGAATTTGGGAAATCTAGCTTATCACTGAACATTTTAATTAGAAAATGACAGCATCTCAATAGAACTAAAATTTAGAACACGTGTACTAAAACACTTTACCCCACAGGAAAGCAAGGCTTAGAAAATATTGGAAATCTTCTAAAGGATCATTTCCTTCCACAGTTCTTACACTTAGACTTCTCACTATTGATTATTAAGTACATTCTAATCTTTTTTTAAGATGATAAATCCTTATTTATATACATTGATCTTTATACCAAGAAGGCTGATAGACGAAGGCTGACTTTCCAATCTTCCAGATCTTAATTGAGTTGTTTATATAGCATTTCAAGCCTGCTATCAATTAAGCAGCCAATCTGTGATATGTGAGCCCAGGAGGAAAATACAGTGATTTTTCGTGTCAACTCTATTTGTGATAAGAAGTCAGTGTATGAACAGCAAAGCCTGGGAAATAGAAATGCTTTGATGCTGCTGCCTATGGCAGGTGTGTAGATGTCTGCTGCCTGATACCCCTTAGAGGCAGATCTTGCTGCACAGTCATGCCATGGTGGGGTCCTCACCTGAGATCATCAGATCACAACTGACATGAGCTGAAAGGCCATGGAAACCAGGATATCTCAACCTGAAGGTGAACAGACAAACCTTTAGAAAACACTCGCTGTAGGACTGTACAGACATTAGGACATCTCAGCTTGAAGATGGATTTTAGCTAACACTGGCTCCATAACTCTACATAGATCAGGGAATCGCTGCCTGAAGATGCAACATCCCTTAGATAACACTTGCTCCATAACTTCATAGACACCAACATATCTCAGTCTGAAGATGGAAGCTCCTTTAGACAATACTTACTCTAGAGCTCTGTAGAGATCAGGGCATCTCAGCATAGATACAAAAAGTCCTTTAGGTTATATTTGCCCCAGAACCCCCTTTTAGCTTGGTGTAGCCTGATTCGCCACTTAATTTCTGCCCAGGCTTGCTTCTGTTTCTTCCACTGTAAACGTTTTGCATGGCAAACTTCATTTCGGTGTCTACCTCCAGGAGACCTGGGCTGTGTCAGCAGGAATTGATGAGCAAGTCCCCCCCCCCTCACCCCCCACGCCTCCTCTTCCACATAGCACACGAAGAATAACCAGGAGCACTTGCATTTACATTTGTCTCACAGTGATGATGAATCCTCCAGCATCTCTCAAACTGTCACTGGTCCCGCTGCAGCGCTGGCAGTCTAGATGCACGCTCAGCTCTGTAAACAGCAGAAACTGCGAGAAACAGAAAACACTGCTGTCTTTGGAAAACAGAATAAAACAAAAGGTGTTTAGTCCTTTTGAAAGAAACAAACCCACGTCCCGTACCCTATTTTGATAAGCCTCTTTGCGATCACCCTCTGTATTGGTGACACTACACGTTGTCAAACTGACAATCAATATCAACCTTGATATACTTGCTCTCATCTCCCTCATTATTTCTACACAATCAGCCTCCTAATTACCACATTTACTGGGTGTGAAGTTATCAGGCCTGCCAAGGTTCCTGTAGCTCAGACTAGAATAAGGGGGATGGTGCTAGAGGAAGTTACCATTGGATTAGGTGCTAGAATAGTCAACCTAGTGTGGCCCCTAAGAGAATGGACAGGCTCAGGAGGTGGCCTAGCTTCTGTTAGTGTATAGGAAGAGCCTGATATCAACTGGGAGCCTTTGCACCCTGCACACTTTCCGTCACATGAAAACTTTAATTATACAAGATAGATATTTTAGAGGGATTTTTTTTCATATAGAAATTAACAAAAATTGTGTCTGCTATATCCAACATGATCCCTGGTGAATATATAGGCACACAAATATGGTGCCTCCATATGAATACATCATGCTGATTAACATGGACATTGCTGCATTGGTTGAAGAAATTGAAGAGCTCAGAGATTTAAGTGATTTGTCCAAAGTCATTTGCAAATATGTCTGGGCATATATGGAGGGAGGGGAAGAACATTGTTCTCCGGAAGGCATTACTAGTTTTCTAATAAGTACAATGTCCTTCCATTTTTATTAAAATAGTCTTAAGTTTTCCCGTGTTTCTTATGGTTTTAACATTGTTTTTGATTGTGTTTTGTTCTATTAGGTATATGTAGATGACTAAATTTCCACCTATGGATATAAAGGGACTTGGCTGGTGAGACTGCTTGGAAGTCTCTTTGAAAGGAGATGCCAATGTTTTCTTCCTTCTTTCTCCAGTCTTGATATCTGGAGACATGGATGTAAT
Organism: Arvicanthis niloticus; assembly: GCF_011762505.2. Lineage (NCBI taxonomy): Eukaryota > Metazoa > Chordata > Mammalia > Rodentia > Muridae > Arvicanthis > Arvicanthis niloticus. The sequence goes on along the minus strand of NC_047668.1, from coordinate 9,712,720 downwards.
AGTCAGGGCTTCAGCCGTCACTTAAACCCTAAGAGAACTTTGACAATGACACTCTACAATTGGATGAGAGAGGAGAGATGAGAGCTTGATTCCAAGATGGCGGTGCCGTACACTAGTCCAGCTATGGGCTGCTTACCTCCAGGTTTCTTACCTGTTAAAAGACACACACTCCTTATCTCTTCTGAGATTTTGTTGCTCCCTTTTGGTTTTTTCTTCTGTGTAAGGACCTAGTCCTAATTAATAACACACACTAGTCCATTGTGTCACCAAATGTCATTTTGTGGTTGGAATAAGGGTTTAAAATGCATCTCCAGTACACATACATATGGATGCCACACAGTTGTGCTTAAATGATTATTAAATTCTTCATTCCGCTTCTGGAAGCATCTCAGGGTCTTCTGTTTAATCACTCAACTCTCAATGTTTCATGACATACACAGTCACACTTTTAACCAACATCCCTTTGATTGACAAGCAGTAAGCCCATGACATTTAGAATTGCTGTCAGGGATGAAAATCTTTAGTCTCTAGTTTCCTGTATTCTCATCAAAAAATGTCAGATTCTACCTCTTTGTATTTTAAAAGGCAGTGCAGCCTGGCTTTGCACTTCTTTCAGGAAAAATGAGAGGCTTATTCTCCGAGTGAGGGGAAGATTTTAACTCAACCAGAGTGAGTGATTTGATCTCTAACCCATGGCATTTTGTTCTAAGGAGACCCCAGCTCACTGCTGAAATGAACGCTGCAGTGGAGCAAATAGAGCCGAGACTAGCATATCCCTGGAGTGTGTTTGCATCTGATTCAGATTACAATAAGCAATGTGGCCTGGCTGTGAAATGCTGTATTTTCACAATTGACAGACTGAGCAGCCTGCAGCAATCAGCAAAGGGCAGCTTATTTTGAGCGAAAACATCCATCAGACTATGATGAGCAAAGCGAAGCTGCAATCAGAGGCAGGCTCTTCCAAGAGTCCTTGATGAGAAATGGACTTTACATGTATCAGGTGGAGAAGGAATTGCTGGTCATTTTTTTTAAAGCTTCATTTTCATGCATGGACAACGTTAGAAACATTTTTGAACATGAAAGGGAGAGATTCCACAGTCCTGTCATGAATTCAACTTTTCTGTCCTCATCAACTGGGAGACCTGAGTGTTGGCAGGAATCTGTTGTTCTAAAAAGGCAAGATAATAAGAAGCTTATTATCTAAGAAAGTTCTAGCGTTCATTGCAAATATCTTATGCAGATGGGGTATTTTCAGTGGCATTTAGATGGAAGAATTGTACTGATGTAACCAATAGAATGTAGATTTTTGAACGGGTTTCCAGTCTTATCTATATGAGATCTACTCCATAAGATTAAAAAATTGAAACTTCTTAGCTCTGTGAGCCTGGCACTCAGATGTATGTCATGAAAGTTCTGAAGGTTCAAATATTGTGATTTGATGTATAGGAAAAGGAGTTCAGATATGAATCTTCAGTTATCTTCTTTTGATAGTGTCCTGCTGTGGTTGTGAGCTTTTTGGTTTTGATAAATGCTAGGCTATCTGGAAATTTTGCCTACCATAACAGAAAGAGACTACGGTTACAAAATGGTCCCCATTTTCCTTATTAAAATTCTCTTTTTTTTTAGGCCTACCAGCTTCATACTGTGGCAACTGATACTGGAACAGGATCTCAAGCCTGGCAGGCTCTTCTGTTTGGCTCTGTGTTCCCTCCTACAGGGAGTTGTAGAAGAAAGCAAGATAAACATGGCGGCTTTATGGCATCTGAACTCTATTCAAAAGCATGGGTTTTCTCTTCCATTTCCTTTGGGTAGTTTTGGCACATGTCTCAACTTTTTGTGTTTGGTCAATACCTTCTATTTGAGTCCATGAGGACTGATTGCACCTCTTCATAGGTTTTCTGTAAACAAAACAAACAATTCTGTCTGCCTGATTCTTCAAACAGAGAATGTTAACCATATGACTTACAAAGACACTAGCTAGAAAGAGAATAATATGCATATTAAGCAGGATAAGATTTCAGCTGCATCATGCATGATCAATGATCCACTTCTGCACTGGACAACCATTGGAGATCTGAGCCATATAGTCGAGAACTCAGGCAGAAGGCAATGGAGGTTGCTGTTCTGAAATGGGGTGGGGGTGGCTTTCATTTTTGGATATTCTCCTTGTCCTTTGTTTAAATATTGTATAGGCTTGGCAAACTGCCACACAGAGGACCTGAAACGCCCACTGGCTATGTGAACATTTTATCAGATAAACTGTAGCAGATTCAGAGAAAAGCAGATGTGTCTAGGAAAAAAAAAAGACAACCGTGTATCTTGCTACATGGTTACCATTTTGTATAGTGTTTCCTTAGACTCACCACTATAATGGGGGAGGCATGGTAGTTGTGAGAACCTGAGAAATTAAAATGGTAAATAGTAAATGCTAGAGGTTGTAGTATGAAGATACATGGTTGTGCTAAGCATTTAAAAGCTGCAGCAACCCAAGCATTTCTTCCAGATGCTCTTAGACTCCCCATTAAGGTTGCACAGGAAGTTGGGGGACTTTCTCCACAAGCAACACCACCCCTTTTTCCTCATTAGGTGCGGGCAGCAGGCCTAGAGGACTTAAATGATCTCTGGGATTTCTTGCAGATCCCTTTGCTTCTCTGGGTGACTATTACATAGCGGCATAAGCAACACAAGCCTGCAGCTCAAACACAAATAATTCCAGAAGATTTTATTCCCTAGCCCTCATCCTCTGATTTATCTTGAATGACAGTAGCCAGGAAACCTCAAGCTGTTCATTTGGATAGGGTAGCACTCTGTACTTGGATGTAACTATTCTTTTTATCAAACCTCCTGTTATTTGCATTTATATGATATCCCTCTTCTAATGCTCTTAAAGCAATCTCAGCTGCATAGCACTTGTGTGAATTGGATAAGAAGAAACACACTTCATTTTGAGGTTGAGATAAAAGACATAAATTGTCAACAATTCTTCTCAACAGAATAGAATAATATAGAAGAGCAGAACAGGCAAGAATGTGTGCTATTTTCACACACCAGTTTCCTTAGACTGGTTAGTGAAACAGATTAGTACAACAGGTTCTCATATGGTTCAGATATTCAGGGGCCAATATTCTTTGACAGACCTCTGCCAGCTTCCCGAGAGATACATAAATAGCAGGTCCATGTTGTCCTTCCTTGCCCTCATCACAAGGCTGCAGGTTTGCTGAGTTCCTCAGATTCTCAGTGGAGCAGGGCGCCTCAAAACCCTTATTCATTCAAGTTGAATCAGGATGCTTGTCTGAACATTCTGACCACACAGCCAGAAATCCCAATGCCAGTAAGCTTTGAATAGGGCCCCAGGACTTAGTTCTGGACAATAAATGATTACAATTCTTGTGAACAAAGACATGCACTCCAGAGCCCCGGTCGTAGCCCTTCAGTTAAGCACAGGAGCAGTTTACTGGAGTCTTCAGGAGTTAGTGCCTCAGACTTGAAAGCTCAAATGTGGGTCCAGAGAGCGGATGCAGAGACTGAAATAGTGGCATCAAATTCGAGGCATTTTGAAGTTGTCTTAAAACAAGAATCACATTTCAGATATTAGGCTCCAAGAGTTTGGAAGTGAATGATTTGAAATGAAAACTAAAATAGTATAAGAATGATTTAAAAAACATAGCAAAAAGATATTGAGAGAAATAATAAATACTAGATTTAGACTTAAAAAATAATTGTTCCAAGTGGGCCCTATTGTGGAAAATTGGAGCTCCTGGCAGGAGAGAGATGCCCAGTCTAGCCACCAAATACCAGGTCGCTGGGAATTGCAATACCTTATTAGGTAGAACTTGAAGAAATAACACAGGATGGAAAAGACCACTTGGTTTCATTGCTGGGAGTGACAAGTAAGCTAAATTAAGGCTTGTTCTATAGCAGTGAAGTAGTTGGAGGGTTTTCATCTAGCCAACCTATGAAAGATAACAGAAGGGGATTTTATCCTGATGGGAGGGGACATTTCTGTTTCCTCAGTACAAAGACAGTAAGGAGGTCTGTGGGACTACTGTTTCACACATAGTCATCTCAGAACGGGAAGACATCCCTGCTTCAGTGTAAGCTGACAGGTTGACCAGTTGTAGGGTTTCAGTCACAGCCCTCATGCCCTTTGCCAGATCCCTGTGTCTCCCTTTTAATAAATGCTCTCGTCCAAGCCTGACACAGTCCCCTCACGTTGTCATTACTTGTGTGCCAACTTTACTTTGACGTGTGTGGCTTTGCACTCATAGAGGATTGCTTCACGGATGTTTATTTAAAGTGATAACGGCGTTTGCTCTGTGCCTGCTTGTTCACTGCGCTGTCCTTTAGGCTGGCTGCGGGGAAGTGATGTTGGTAGGGCGTCAATCTGTAAAGTACTATATTTGGGAAGTACCCTTTGGGAAGTACATGGTGTCTTTTTGAAGAGTTCATTTTTAAATTTAACAGTGTTTTTCTGTAAATATATTGATACACACTTAGAGCACAGACTGTGGTAGCCTGGCAAGATCTTCCGTGAATGTGTGCAAGGCTCGCACAGTGCTTTGTTTTGTATGGGGAAAGCTTTTAGGAAATTAAATTGCATTAAAAGAGCAGTGAGCTTTCTCACGCCAATAAAACACACAGGAATGCAAAGGTTGTGGCAAATGGTCGGTGGGGAAGAGAAACAGAAGAAACAAAAGAACATTTTAGTTTAGAGGGGGTGAGAGGTTTGTTTGTCCTTCACAATGGCCAGCGACAACAGGTTCTTTGGGCTCTTGTTTCTCTTCTGTCTTCCCCCTCTTCCCATTTCACAAACAGAAGTCCTGGTCATTGTTGACTCTTCAGCACTGTGACCTCAACACTTGGAGGCTGAATAGGTAATGATCCAGTGACTTTGATAAATGCACTGAGTTCTCCAGGGGCTTTCTCTCAGCCTGTTTCTGGCTTTACAAACCTGCCCCAATCTGGCCCTTGTAGCTACTAATTTCACCTCTTAAAGTTCTCTTCTTCACTCACTCTACTCAGCGTCACTGGCCTCTTTGAAGTTCCTTAAGTATGCCAGGCCCAAGGCTACTTGAGGATCTTTGTACTCCTGCTTCCTCTGCCTTGGGTGCTCTCTCTCCAGGTACATGTGTACTTGGTTTCTTTTTTTAACCTTTTGAACAATTCTCTTCAAAGAAGTTTTCAGGTGCATATGTAGACATGGTTTCCTGTGTGTGTGTGTGTGTTTTTGCGTGTGCGCGCGCAGAACATACTACAGTGTATGTACAGTGTATGTACAGGACGACTGTATTGGCTACTTTTCTGCTGATGTGATGAAACACCGTGACCATAATGACTTTCTAGAAAGAAGAGTTAGTGTGTGGCTTTAGAAGGAGAGTCTCTAATAGTGGAAGGGCAGGGCAGCAGGTGTGTTGGCAGGATCTTTACCATAAACACCAAGAGAGAAGGAATTGGAAGCTGGGTGAGGCTATGAGATGCCAAGCATTTCCTTCAACAAGGCCACAGCCCCTACGCCTCCCTCAAAAAGCACAATCTAATAGAGAACACGTATCCAAATATACAAGCTGGTGGGGCCATTCTCATTTAAACCGCCACAGTAACTCTCAGGCTTGTTACAGTAAGGACCATTACTTTCTGAGACATCCAGTCACCCCACATGGCTGCTTTCCCAACCTCTTGTCCTTTCTTCTTAGGGAAGTCTTTTATTGCCTGACTCCATTCATGATTGCATGACAGGCAACCCTAAATATTAGCCTTTTAAACACCAATGATTTGCCTTTTTTTTTTTTTTTTTTTTTTGACGTTTTTACAGGTTAAGTGGCTGCTTCTTTTTCACCTGGTGATGTGGATGTTTGGGTGGGATCTATGCTGGACTATCTTAGCTCTCCACATGCTCTCTCTGTCTCTACATGGTCTCTCTACATTGTGGTTCACGCTCTAGGCCTTGTTCTACCTGGTTCTCTCTCCAGTGGAACAGCTAGGCTTTCCTCACATTGCAGGTTTGAAGAAGACAGTTCCTGGGCTTGGGAAGCCTTTGTTTACACACATTGCTAATCTCATTAGCCAGGCCATGGCCAGGATCAGCTCAATGTAGGAAGAAAGCTTACCCACACTTATGGTTAATTGAAGGCCACTGACATAATAGTCTCCTCAGAGTGCCTCCGGGCCCAAGTGATTCACACCCCTTTCACCTGCTTATAGGAACAGGAATGAAAGGCCTGCATCACTGAAAACTCTCACCACAGCAAGGGGTGACTGAGAAAATCTATATTACTGGTGTCCCCTGCACAGCTGCTTACTGCTTTCCTTGCCTAGGGATTTATCACTTAAATGGCACCTCACAGCTAATCTGAACACACAGTGATAATGTACGTTTTTAGGTTTTGTCTTGCTATATGTGAGTACTCTTGTTCTGTTTGCATCTTTGAAAGTTGACTCTAGTGTGCATGGATTTTTCACCTGGTCTAAGTCTAAGTCACAGGAGGACAAGTGATGGAGAATTTGGTGTCAACTTGTTCGGTCAGTCCTTTGGCACATGGCTTATTCTTCTATCTGTACATATTTATGGATACAAAGGCAGCAATTTCCTTAGAGTCAGTACATATTATATTCTCTCCCAAGTCTTATAAAAATGTATGCATAAATATATACTTAACACATGGAAAGGAAAATAGGAGTAAAAGACAAAATATATTAGAATTCACTGCCTAGTAAAGTTAAAATATACCTTATACTTTTGGGTTTTGAAGACCTCTAGTAATGTTAATTAATGAAACACATATTAAACTCTAGGGTATTAGAAATTAATGGCTAGTGTACATTTTAAACCATTTTATTGATCTGTTTTCCTTTTATTCTCTGTTTCAATGTAATTTTTTTCTTTTTCTTTTTTTCCAATTCTTTCCTCTAAGTTACAAAAATTTCATCCCGGAAACACATATTTTTTAAAGCCTCTAAGACTCAGCTCTCCAGTGACAGTGATTTGAGGGTTTGTGATTATTTTTTATCCTGATTTTATTTGGCCTACAGCTTCCCGATAAAAATCTCCACAGGAGGGAATTGCATGTTGCCTTTATACTATAGTGTTAGAGGTGGAATTAGCCACCCAACACACTCATATTATAAAGTCATGATTCCAGAAGCCACACATACAATTCAGCTAAAATTTTCAAGAGCCACGCCTCCTGGTGTAGATGAAAGGCATTGTAACAATGTATAAAAGTCATCAATAGATGGTCTCATCTAATATCTGTAGTAAAATTGCAAATGAAGCCATTGAATGTTGCATGATTAGCTGTGTGGAATGAAAATAGCTATTATTTGCTTTTATGGCTTCTGTTTAAGCAACAAACTGCAACAAAATACCACAGCCATGGGATAATTGCTGGCAGAATTCTGTGGGTGAACTTTAAATAAATAGAGAGGAGGATGGTCAAATTTTAAAGAGAGATATTTAAATAGCGCATCCAAAGCACATGCTGAGAAGTATCCCGAAATATATCATGAGACCTTTATGAATTATTAAAACCCAGACCACAATGTTATTCCTTTTTGTTAAGGATAACAATGATGTAAATTGGGAGCATCTAGAAAGTACTGTGGGATGCTTGGGAGAGAATATTATTATGAAGTCGATTGCTTTTCTAAAAGAAAATTGATGAATACAGGCAATAGAATAAATAGTCACAGTTACTAGCACTATTTTTCTTTGCTAAAAAATTCATACTACTGACCTTGTGTCCCCTGGAAATATAATTGAAACCTTATTCAAAATTTCAAACAAGAGGAACTATATCCACGCATTTCGTATATGTGTATATGTGTATATGTGTATATATTCCTTGTCATATCCACTTCATGTTTGCTTCATTTAAGAAAGCTGAATGTTTGATTAGAGGTGTTTTTGCTTGTTTGTTTTGAATTTTATTCTTAAAGTTTTTTTTGTTGTTGTTTTATCATTGTTCTTGAAAACTAACATCCCAATGAAGAGGTTGGTCAAAATGGAGGATTATAAATGCAATGAAGACATCCAGTTCATCTTATCTAAAAGGGCATGCTTACATTGCTTTAAGTGTCTTCCGCTCTGTGGACTGCTCGCTTCTATCTCATGTTCCATTGGAAATGGTCTCACTACGCTGGCTTCCCCCTCCTCCCCAGAAGAACCTCATGGCTGATGACAAAGTTTGCTAATCATTGAGAGACACAGATATGTGTTCCTTCTGGGCACAGTTTCAGTTCGAATATTTTTTGGTTGTGAAAAAAAAAGTGATCCTAATTTTCAGAAAATGAAGGAAAAAGAGAATATTGTCCTAGGAGTATCTACTATATATAGGTGGTCTTTCTAGGTATGGGAATTCAGGGAACACATAGAGTTGTTAATGTTCAGTCATCAATCATTTGTTATCTATGAAAAAATTGAAAAAATCTTAATATTCATATGGAAGCATACAACATCCTGGATAATCCAAAATCTTGGAGAATAAAAACAGGGCTAGAGGTATCATTCTTTTGTTTTATTTTTTTCAAATCTCCTCTACCCTTTTTGGGCTTGGAATTTAATTACAATATTTCTCCCTTCCCTTTCCTCTCTTCAGCCCCCCTCCCATGTGCCCTCTCCTGTGTGTTTATTAGATTCATGGCCTCTAATTTCACCAAATGTTATTATATGCATATGTTCATATTTCTCCTACTCTCAGAATCCATTAGTTGCCTTTAGTTCCTGTGTAGGCCGTTGGTACACGGTGAAATCCAGAGTTCTCTTTAAATCAAATGCCCTGTGTCTTTTCATCTTTTCTCTAAATTCAATCCTTCCTTCTGTTACTGCTTTCACTTCTTTCTGGGATTACTTTACCCCCAATAAGTTAAAACCTTTGCTGTGCTGGGAAAAAATTTTTTCCTTTAATTTTTTTTCATACAACCCCTAAGCCAGGGCATCTATTTTAAGCTTGCATTGTGATATTCCTTTTTTCTTTTATTTTTTTATTTAAAAAATTAAAAATTTATTATTTAAAAATTAGATTTAAATGTAATTTGTCAGAGTCTTTCTTCCCCAAGTCCTTCCTGATCTCCCCCTCCGTCTCTACCCAACTTTGTTTCTTTTTAAAAAAAAAAAAAAAACAAAAACCAATACAATACAAAACCAAACACCCTCAAAACCAAGACATTATAAAATCACATCCAAACTAAACCAAACACTAAATTGTAACCAAATAAAGACACATGCCTACAAAAGTGGAGGCTAGTTATGTTTCTTAACTACTTGTGAACACGAGGCCTGTCCTGGAGTGGTTGATATATCCAGTGTCACTACACTAGAGAAAATTGATTTTTCCTCTCTCAGCAGGCATAAGTGACAGTTCTGCAAAAATTCTGTTAAGATGGTTTAGCAAGAATTCTCCTTCATTGATAACCAACCAATTTCATCATGTTCCTTTTCCATCCACACACTCTTCTATTGAACGTTGGCTAACATTTGCAGCAGCTGTGGCCCTCTTTAGGCTTCAGTGCCGCTGCTGTCCTCTACTGAGGTAGTCTTGAATGATGTCCCCTTGCCTGTTTGACTTGTGAAATTGGCCTCTGGCTAGGAACACAGTTGGTGCTGTCAGCTAAAAACCTGTATACTTCCTGTCCATTTACCCTGGGTTTCTTGTGGTATGGGATTCTCAAAGATAGTGAGCCTTTCAAGAAAGCAGTCACAAGGCTTCTTATGATCTTGTATCACAGACCTCCCTTTGTGTCCCACTGATCAAGAAAGAAGAGGAATTAGATTCCACTAGCCAATGGGAGGAGATGTTTGTGATACCTCTAACCTACCAATGGCTGAAGGCAATGGGGAAAACATATCAGCATGTGGCTTAGTGTCAAAGAGTACTTCCTGTACTGCAGGCCAAAAATCTTGAAGGCAAAACAAGTCCCATTTAATGGAGACCATTCTATCTATTCACCCTGCTGTCTTCTTTTGCTGACTCTTGTGATAGTCATAGTCCCCTGCAATCTTATGAAGAGAAGGCCATCTAGAGGGTTCTCCAAGCACTGAGGGGAGGAATTTGATGGACAAATCCCAAGAAGTTCCAAGGTATCTCATTCTTTGTGTCTAGCTGTGGGTCTCTACATTTGCTGCCATTTGCTATAGAAGGAAGCATCATTGGTGATGACTGAACAAGGTATATTTTATTTTGTTATATTTAAAAAATGAAAGAATAAAGCAATGAATGGATGAATGAAAACCTAGCCACTAGCATGGTGACATTTTAAATTTACTTACACTCTCCTCCCATCTAAGCTTTCCTATAGGTCCTCTAGCCAGAAGTAATACCATTCTCTAGTTTGTCACTGAGCTTGTGAATATGTTAAAATGCTTTGCACTGGGGACTACAGTCATGTCATTGAACAAAGGAGAGAAGGACTGAAGAAAAGTTTCCCTGAAACACTGGTTTTGTTTCTCCAGATCTTCTCCATATCGTATTCTATCTAGATATAATAATCATTGAACACAGTCTCATGACTTTTTATATATTCATAAATACGTTATAACTACTTCAAGATTCCATCTTACTCTTAACAGATTCCAAGTGCTGCCAGAGATTCCTATACACAGGAGTTCTAGTTTGTTCTTTTTACAATAGCAAGGAAATGGAATCAGCCTAGATGTCCATCAACTGATGTATGGTTAATAAAAAATGTGACACATATACAATGGAATTTTATCTAGCCATAGAGACAAGTAAAATCATTGAATTTGCTGGTAAATTGATGGAACAGGAAAGGATTCAGGGATATAGCCTAGTCTCTGACAAGTACTGTATGTTCCCTCTTCTCCGTGGATCTTGGTGGTGACTGCATTGAATCTGTAGTGTTTGAGTATATCTGGGCTTCTGTGTCCTGGGTAGGTTCACACAGAAAACTGCCACGTTCAGCTGTGTATTATCCTCCTCTGTAGTGTTCTTTGTCCTTGTCTGTCTTTCAGAATTTCCTCATTTATTAAAGTGTACCAAGCTTTCCTACCTATATAAAATACTAAAAAACCCCTCAAACCCTTTGTTTCAAACCTGTGTTATGTGTCAGTAGCCACCATACAGTAATTCTTTAAAGATCAGTTATAAATATAGTTTCTAGTTTTTTTCCATTTTTTATTACTGAATCCATAATAAAACTCTAGTTCTTGGGTCTCCCACTACACCCAGACCGGATTTAACAAGCATTTGTTTTATTAAGTGCAGTGAAAAAAAAAATCAGTCAAAAGGTTGTTAATCTCTCTGAAACACTGTGTTCCTTTGGCTTCTGGTACAATAACTACTGAATTTCCTTTTCTCATACAAGGTTATTGTTGTTTTTTTTTTTTCTTTCTTTCTTTTTTTTTTTTTATTTTGTATCTTTCTCTGGTTTGGTTTGTGACACTTAAGCTTCACTGCTCTTTTGCGCTGTCTCCTAGGTGCTCAGATGTTTTTAAACTATGCAGAATGTCAGGCATTCTCATTTATTTTCACTGCCTCAATAACCATTTATATGCTGATTTACCCTCCAGTGTGCCTCTCATCTGATCTTCATACCAATATATTCAAATCTCTTGATATCTCCTCTTGGATGCATCTTGTTAGATTCCTCAACATCAGCATCCCTATAGCTGAACTCTTCATTTCTCCCCAACGTTCTTCTCATCCTCTGTATGTTCCCCCACCACACTCTTCCGAATCATTAAGAATGTCTTGCTTCATGAGCTGGGGCAGTAGGAGTTACCCACCAAACTTCTTCCTTCCTAGTGTTTTATATCCAATCCTAAACAAAAATTTCATGCATGATAACTTTTAATTACTTCTTAAATGCCCCGATTTCTCCTTATTGCCACCTCTGCCATCCCGATTTAGGCCACCTTTATCTTTTCAATAGCTTAAAGCTCTTTAAAAATTTCCTCACTGCCATTATTTCTCACTGTTATCCAGTTCCTTCTGTCTCCAGAGCCAGAAGTACCGATGAGACATCACATTTGACCATCTTTCTCTCAGGATTAAAGTTCCTCAGTGACTTCCATTTGGTTCTAGATTTAAGATCTTAAGGTTCCCTCAAAGCTCTTCATCCTCTCCTTAGCTCTATGGCAAAGAAAGATGCTCCTTGCTTCTTGTTTTGTAAACTGTAGGCTTCATTTCATGTCTTGTTCACAATCCCTTCCCAATCTTATTTTAAAAAAACAGGTTACTTTTCCAACTCCCTCTCCCCAGCCCTATGAGACTCACGTACAGAAACAGAGGTATCTGATGTAGTCCTTACAAGGTATTGCATGAATCTACCCGAATGAAAACACATGCAAAATAATTTGTGTAGTTTCTGGTACATAGATTAATCACTAGGTAGATATAATTTTTCTTTATCTATATCACAAAAGGAGTCTCTGTAACCTAGGCTGGCTTCAAACTTGTGATCCTCCTGCCTCAGCTTCTGAGTTCTGAGATCATAGTCATAACCACCACATTGGTCCTATATCACTTCTTTGTATGGCAGCTTATCCTACTATTTGGGAGTCTTGTGATTGCTCTGATTCCTCTATAAGTCTTTTCACTGTGCTTTAAATCATGGTTGTTATAATACTAATTTTCTTAACATAGCTACATGTTGCCATTACTAAAATGACCCTTAGAAAATTTTAGACTAAGAGTTTCTTGTATATTATTGACCTTGACTTCTGAAATACATGAAAAATTTATTCTCCCTGACTAAGGTCTTTTCTTGGGCCTTAAAATGTCATATTTTTTTTCACTCAAATATGTGCTAGAAAAGTTCAACATATTTACAGTATAAAGAGTGGTTCTGTTTCACATCATCTGGAATTAGGCAAATGAATAGCTCCAAGGCAGAAGATAAAATTTCCTGATATAAATAGCTATCATTTGAGATTTATATGAATGTATAAGTTATCATTAGGAGGCAATATTTAAAAAGAGACATGTAAAATGATATTAGTCTCAGCAATATGGGGGTGGGGGAGACTTTAATCATAAAATTACTGCTTGTGTACATGCTCAGGTTTAGGCAAAACAATACAGGAATGCCATTTACACTTCCAGTTCAAATTTCATAGGTGCTGACACAGAATTCTCAGAACAAAAGAAACCTTGAGTTTTCCCCTAGGCTGTGATACAACAGAAATTGACAAGGAAAACTTTCATAAACCCTAGTGTTAGATTTTGTTTGATCTGCAGATCTTCATCTATCCCTCTTCTTCTCCAATCCAATCCCCAGACTTATCCCCAGTTTCCTCCCTGAACATCTCCCAGGTTCTGATCTCCCCTTCTTCTCTGACTCTCAAGTCCAAGAGATCACTTAGACCTTCTCCTCCAACCTACCTCCATCTCCATCCCAATATTCTAGCCTCCAACACCAGCAGGCCTTCCCTGAGAACATGCCTGCCATGCAGGCCAGGAGAAACAGGTATTCTAACTGCAGATCTTTACCCCTTCCTCCTTCTCCCCAAATCTGATCTTCCAGTCTCATCCCCAGTCTCATCCCCAGCTCTGTAGCAGATCAACTGCTGTGGCCGCCACTCCCTCCCTGACCCCATCTCCAGTGCATCACACACATTATCCCCTCCACACTTTCTTTCCTCGACTCCTTGTTTATCACAGAACCCAACTTCAGCAGGCACTTCCTAGGAACGCACAACCATACACTTACAGACACAAAATTTTTGATAGAGAAGTTACAAACACACTGGAAAAGGACAGTATTTTCTTTTCTTTTTAAAGATTTATTGATTTTATGTATATGAATACACTGTCTCTGACATACCAGAAGGAGGCATTGGATCCCATTACAGATGATTGTGAGCCGCCACGTGGTTGATGGGAATTGAACTCAGGACCTCTGAACGAACAGCCAGTGCTTTTAACTGCAAAGCCATTTCTCCAGCACCAATATTTTCAAGAAATGGTGATGGTCAAACTGGATGGTTGCAGGAGAAGAATCTAAATAGAGCCATCCTTATTACCCTGCATAAAACTTAGCTTTAAGTAGATCAAAGACCTCAACATAAAACCAGATACACTGAACCCAATAGAAGTGAAAGTGGGGAATAGTTTTGGATGCATTGGCACAAAAAAGGCTCTCTGAGTGGAACATCACTAGCCCAGACACTCAGAGCAACAATTAATAAATGGGGCCTCATGAAACGAAAAAGTTTCTGCATGGCAAAGAATGCTATCATTCAGACAAAATGGTAGCCTACAGAATGGGAAAAGATTTTTCCCAATTACACATCTGCTACAGGGCTAACATCTAAAATATATAATCTAGTTATCAAGAAAACAAATAACCCAATTTAAAAAAATGGGGTGCAGTTTTAAACAGAGAATTCTCAAGAGAGGAAACTCAAATGATCAAGAAACACTTGAAGAAATGTTCAACATCCTTAGCTATCAGGAAAATTCAAATCAAACGACTTTGAAAGTTCATCTGACAGTCATCAGGAAGGCTGAGCTAACACAGATGATAGCTCATGTTGGCGGGATGTGCAGTAAGAGGAACACTTATCAATTGCTGTGGGAGTGCAAACTTGTACAGCCACTATGGAAATCAGTGTGGCAATTTCTCTGGAAGATAGAAATCAACCTCCCTCAAGATACAGTAATGCCTCTTTTGGGCAGATACTCAATAGATACTTCATCCAACCACAGAGGTTCTTGTTCAATCATGTGTATTACTTCTCTCTTCATAATAACCAGACATTAGAAGCAACCTAGATGCCCATCAAGAGAAGGATAAATAAAAAGTTGTACATTTACACATTTGAGTATTACTCAGCCCCCCAATGATGTTTTGAAATTTATAGGTAAATGGATAGAACTAAAAAAAAAATACCTTAAGTGGGGTATCCCAGACCCAGAGAGATAAATATGGTGTGTATTCATTTAGATGTGGATATTAGCTGCTAAGTCAATGGTAACTAAGCTACTATTGGTTGAACTATAGAGGTTAGTATAGAATAAAGGACTAAGGAAAGAGAGATATTGTAAGAAAAGGAAGTAGAAAAGCAGCTACGAATGGATAGAGGCCTTGAACAGGAAGGTGAGGGAAGACGGCAATGAGGAGGGAAGAGAGAGAGAGAGAGAGAGGAAGGGAGAGAGAGACACACACAGAGAGAGACAAAGAGAGACAGAGAGAGACAGAGAGAGAGACACAGAGAGAGACAGAGGGAGGGAGAAAGAGAGAGGGAGGGAGAGAGAGAGACACAGAGAGAGACAGAAGGAGGGAGAGAGAGAAGAGACAGAGACACAGAGAGAGACACAGAGACACAGAGAGACAGAGGGAGGGGGAGGGATAAGAGACAGAGACAAAGAGGGAGAAAGAGGGAGAGAGAGACAGAGAGAGAGGGAGACAGCTAAAATTAAGGGGCATTTGAGGGGCTGCATAGAAACCTAATTTAGTAGAAGTTTTTAAAAATATATACGAAGGTGATCTAAAGAAAATCTTCAAATAATGGAAGACAGAGTTCCAACTGGCCATCTCTTGTCACCAAATGAAGCTTCCGGTACTGGGGCTGGGTTTCATCTAATTGAGTTCTTAGCAAAAGGGAGAAACGACAGATAACCCAGGCTGCTGCCAGGACTGTAGGTTTCTCTCCATAAGGACAGTAAGTCTCCATTGCTGAAGACAAATTCATTGAACAAGAAGTTGAGCTGTGCTAACATCAGAGATTTTACTATTACATTCTAGAGTCTTTGCTCTATGAAAGTACTTCCCATGCTACTAATACAAAAACATAAACACCAACCCAGCCACAAACACTTTGCTCTACAATGGTGTCCTGCCTACAAGATGTGCTAGGGCAGTGGTGGCACCAAGCTTGCGGGAGTGAAGAATTGATATCTGACTTGACTTCAGGCCTACTCCATGAGGTGAAACTAATACCTGATACTGCTTGGATGAGCAAGAACCCAAGACTATACAGCCTAGAGACCTAGGATAAAACCGGATGCTACTATTCTAAACATTCCATTCAATTAACCAACCAAATGGACAAAAAAACCAAATATAAAACTAGCAGTAAAATGACTCCTAATGACATTTTGCTAAAGCCGTAAATCAGTGGCTTGCTTGACTATTATTAGAGAAGCTTCCTTCTGTAACAGATGGGAACAAATACAGAGACCCACAGCTCAACATTATGCAGAGAATAAGAGACCCTAACTCAGCCCTAGTTGGGACGTCTCTATCAAATCTCTCCCCTCAGGGCTAAGGAAACACTATGAAAAACGAGGCAGAAAGAATGTAAGATCCAGAGTGGATGGAAGACACAAAGAAAATGGTCTTCTAAATCAACATGATCAAAGTTGGCTCTCACAGGGACCTTGGCAACATGCACAGGACATACAGTAGCTGGGTTCTGGCACTGAGGACACCCCGGCCCCATCCCTAACCTTTAAGCAATCTCCAATTGATAGCAACTGCAAAGGAAAGTTTAGTTTCTACAAGGAACTCTTAATGGGGAAACAAACAATCCTAATGTGTAGGCTGCATATCCAGCAGCAGATTGGCAACAAAAAACTAACCCAGGGGCATCACTGGATGTCCTATACTCATAATGTCAGGCCTTTCTCACTCCCTATGTATAGTTTAATCTTATTTTACTTACTTATTTTTTTCTTCTCTCTTTTACCCTACAGGTCCTTTGTATATTTATGGCTTCCAGTTTGGTGTTTTTGTGGGATTCCCAAGTATGTGAATGCATGTGTCTCTGTTTCTTGAGCCTTTTCTTGGGCTCTTTTTCTTTTGGGTGTTTTGTTCTATTCTGATCTGTTAGGTTTGCTCATATCATATCATATCAATCAATAGGAGAGGATGTGGGGAGGAAGTGGGGGAACAGAGGGAGAGGAAAATATAATCAGGACATGTTATATGAGAAAAACATCTATTTTCCATAAAAGGAAAACAAGGATATGAGTGGCCTAATTACCACAGAATTTTCATTCTAGATGCCCCTCCACACCAAGACATTGTTTTATCTTCAAATAATTGTTCTTACAAGAAAGGCACTAAACAATGATGTATTTCACAGATGAGTCTTTAGTACATACAATTTCTGAAATTGTTGGAAAGAAACGTGTAATTTTTAGACAAGTTTGAATGTAAGGGCAGATGTTTTCTGATGAATTCTGGAAGGCAAACTCTTGGCAAAACATTGCAAATTGTTGAAATACATAATACAATCATGAGAAAAAGAGAAATGTCATCTCTAAATAATTTGATCTTATTGACTGACTGGTATAGGTACATGCAAACATGTGTCTTTGAAGTGTATCTACCCCACTTAAAAACCCTTTGGAAGCAGTGAACCTATCACTATGTGTGCCAAACTGCAGAAAACACAATCAGGAAACAGGCAAAATAAATAAGCAACCCAAAATGTAAGGTGAAATCTCATGTCTTGTGATTGGGCAGCTGCAGGCTGCACCACACAAGTCTACTGTTCTGGGACAGTGCCGTCTGACTCTCCAAGCCACTTTCCTTTGGGGTGAGTATGGTACTTTCTGTTCTATGTGGATATTTGAGCAGGCATTCTTCTCTTCTTCTAATGAGCACCAGATTCTCCCAGTGTGTAAATTAAGCTCTTTTGGAATCCACTACCAGGCCACAAGGGTGTCGTGCAGTGCACTGAAGTAGTCATTTACTAAATGGGACCCTCATGGCCTAAGAGAGTTCATTTAGCTTCCCAAATGCCTACCTTAACCAGGCGATGGTTTATGGTCTGGAGAACCTAATGAGTGTTCAATTATTCTATTACATTTAGAAAAGGAGACTCATATATCCCCAGGAATTTTGGATGTGCTGTATGCTTTAGTTCAAACACAAGTTATTTTTAGACTTCTGACTCCCACCATTTATTTCCACTGGGCTGTATAAGCAGCCTTCCCTTCCCCCAACCTAAGGATTATACTGGGTTTTATCTGCCATAATGTTGTAAATTTGGCTTCATTTGAAGGAATGATTGTTATTGGAAAGGTGATAAACATTGAAAAACATCTGTCACTTGATCTCACTCATTATTCTTCAAATTCATTTTCAGGAACAGATTTTCTGCCTGGAAATTAAACCATTACCACCTGAACATGGCTGTTTTGTCATGGTCACAGTACAGTGTCCACCATATAGATCCTCTGCTTTTTGTTCAGCAATAATAGATACTGTTTTCAACCTCCAAAAGACTGTGTTAGCCCACTGTATCCAAACATTTCAAAATCATACTTAAAGAAAAATGAATCCATATAGCTTAAGAATATGATGTTAAGATGTTTCACATGGTTTGTGGGCCTTTGAGTTACAAGACAATAGGCCAATGTTTTCCTTGCAAGACAGAGAGATTGCCAGGGTGCTGTCATCTCTATTTTCTCTAGGTGGCAGCTTAGCTCTACTTCAGAACATTGCTTTTTTGGTATTTTTCTCACTGACATTTCATTTTAGAACTAGTACCACAATACACAACAACATGTAAAATGGACACAGGCAAACACGAGCTGCCTGCCTTTAATGTCTTGACAAAGCTTCTCATGTAGCCTTGCCAGGCTGCTGATTTTAATAGAAGGACTTGGATATAACAGTATTTTAAAAGTGTCCTTATTTGCCATTTCCTCA
The DNA here is from genome assembly GCF_011762505.2 of Arvicanthis niloticus. Lineage (NCBI taxonomy): Eukaryota > Metazoa > Chordata > Mammalia > Rodentia > Muridae > Arvicanthis > Arvicanthis niloticus. Next base: position 9,694,102 of record NC_047668.1, on the reverse strand, counting down.
CATGAAGGTCAATCGCTCCTTTTTATGACCAGGCTTCGGTTACAAGGCAGCAGAGCTGTTCTGGGCTATGGACATTATTTGCATGTATTGAGCTGGTTGTCATGCTCTTTAGTTACATCTGAGATGTGTTTACATACTCCTCTCTATTAGAGTTACTGGAGCAGCTGGTCCGAATGCCACAGTACCCTCGTCTGTTCAGTGAGAGTCCAAGTGTCTTCCAGAGAACTATGAAAATAGCAGCTGAGAACAAGAAGAAGAAACTGCTCAGTGTTTTACATCATTAGCTCAGAGTGCAGAGATTGCACCCCTCGGGGTAAAAATGTCTGGAGATATTTAGAAAAATTTATCATTACACTTTATTGAAATGTACTACCTCCCTCTCTCCCTCCCCCTCCATCCCCCTCCTCTGTCTCTCTGTCTCTCTGTGTCTGTCTCTGTCTCTCTGTCTCTCTCTCTGTCTCTCTCTCTGTCTCTCTCTGTCTCTCTCTCTGTCTCTCTGTCTCTCTCTCTGTCTCTCTCTCTCTCTGTCTTGTGTGTGTGTGTGTGTGTGTGTGTCAGTGTGGAATGAATGTCGGAGGAAAACTAAAGGAATCAACTCACTCCACCTACCATGAGGCCTCAGGAATTGACTCACTCCACCTACCATGAGGCCTCAGGAATAGAACTCAGGTTGTTTGGTGTGGTTTCTTTATCCATGGAGCTACTTTATTGGCCCTGACACTTTTGATTATTGAAACTGGTGACAGAGGAGCATTGCTATCAGCATCTAGAATGTCAACAAAGCCTAAGGATACTGTTAAGAACTCTCCAGTGCAGACGACAGTTTTCCACAACAAATGTGTCCAGGACAAATGACAGCTATCCTATGGTAAAGAAAAGAACCACAGACGATGCGTATGGAGAACAGAGCCAAGCTTATTAATCAACACAAAAATGCATATTTAAGTAGGTTACTGGAGGTTATAAATATCACGTCCTTTCTAAAAAATCCTTCAGAAAAAATTTTCTTGTGATTTATTCAGTAACAGATTTCTCAGGAAATGACTACTCTTTCATGTTACTCCTCCTGTTCTTACATAAAAACTAAGCCGTGTCCTTGAGTTTTATTTTCTTAATTAAAAACACTCTTCAAGTCTTATTTTGCACATCTACAAACTCAGGAAACCTCTTTATGAGAACCACTGTTTACTGAGTACACAGAGTTAGTCTGCACAGCTGTCAGGGTCTGTATTCGGGTTTCTTGCCTTCCTATTTTGTGAGTCAGTTTTATTAAAACAGGTTTGAGGTGTCTCAAGTTTATCAGTCTTATTGACTATGAAATATATTAATTAAAATTATTGAAAAACCAAGGTTTGATAATATTGAAGTTCCTGAAGGATTTAGTAAAAGAAGTGACTTAATTCATCATTGCCAGGAGGCCGTGAAACAATGACAAACTTGTTTAGTATCCTGTGCCTGTGCAGCCGGCACAATTCATCATCATGTTCTGCCTGAGGATCCATTGTAGGGCGTAATTAAGAGTACTCACTATATATGGATTCGTCAGGTACTCTGACATTTAATAAGCTGATATGCTGAGATTTCTCCGTTACCTTTTGTTCTCCTTTGATCAATTATCTTTCAAATGACATCTTATTTTAAGCCCTTCTTCATAAGATGGATTAAGTTTGAGTAACTTTTGTTGTAAGGAAGGAACGTGTAGAAGCCCCAAGGCACCATTGCAGGAGCTTAGCCTTCTACTGACGAGAGTATGGAACCTCTGGAGTAGGCTCAACAGGCTTGCTTCAGTCACTGCCTTTTAATTCTTAGATATCCACATGTTCATCTTGCAGTGGTGGGGGGAGGGGATTGATTCTCCTTTGACTTTAAACCCTTCTAATTACAATCTGCTTTCTTTGCTTTTTTTTCCCCAGCAAACTTTTTCTTCTTCTTCTTCTTTTTTAACCAGAATTATTTTATTACTTTTGTGTATAAGCGTTTGCTTGCATGTATGTCTGTGTACTGTGTACATGCCTGGTGCCCACTGAGGCCAGAAAAGTATCAGAAACCTGGGAGTAGGCAGTTGTGAGCTCCCATATGGGGTTTAGGAATTGAATTCTGGGTCCTCAGGAAGAGGAGTCAGTGCTCTTAATCACCGAGCCATCTCTCCAGCCCACTAGCAAACTAAATGATGCTTTGTTTTCTGTAAACCTTGTTTCACTTCTCATTTTATTCCAATTCCTAAAGTAATTTACATCTTCTATTTTTACTCTTCTTTGACCATTGTTTTTGGCATATCGGGGTTCTATGTCAGAAGGTCTCAGCTTGCTCTATTTCTCAGTGAATGTTGGTAAAGTGTGTTCTCCCTTTCTTCTTGGACACCTTCTCCTACCTTTTCTCCTTTCTCCGCTGATGATTCTCATCGTTTTCCCCTTGAATGATGGAACCTCAGAACTGAGCTTCTCTGTGCTTCTCTCTGAGCTCCGTAAATTGAAGTCCCATTGTAGCTGAACAGAATGGGTGAGTGTTGAGATGTTAAATGAGATCATATTGATTGCATGTCTCTCCTGCTTACACCTGTCACATGGACAGTCCCACGCCGTGCACTTGGACCTGTCTGTCTCTCCAGTGTCATTGCTGCCACTTGCCTTCTCTCCATTAATACTTCATGGTATTGACTTGCGGGGTTTGGAGAGGTCTTAATTTCCCATCTGTTTTATCTTATATTTTTATCTTATATATGTTTTATCTGATATTTTAAAAAAATTACCCTTTCAGATCTGTTTTTATACATGAATCTTTGTGTTTTATAGATATTACAAATCATAAAAATATTCACCCAAGACTGCATTTATGTTCATTATTTTTAGTCCTATTTATTGTTATTTCTTTGTCTTCTGTCTCACTGGAATTTAGGCTTCCTGTCTGCTTGCCTGGGAGCATTTGGTACGCAACCAATATTTGATGAAAAAAATAGATAATCAGCAACCTATGTAGGAGAGATAAAGATAAAAGACAAGCACACATACTTCTTAATTCTTTAAAGAAAGATATCACTCAGTAGGAGGATGCGATAGATGGTGTCTAATATTTAATGTAGAAAATTGTTGGACATGGAACTGACATCTAGAAAACAGATGAGACTATGGGTAGAAGCTGTAGTAGAGACAAAAGAATTATACCTGCTCAGGACATAGTGAGCTGTAACTGCAGATACTGGTCACCTAGAATTGACTGAGAGCCTTTCCAGAACATGACCTTTTTTACTTTCATTTTTGAAATTATATTATGTTCCTCTCCCTTTTGTTCCTACAAAATATACCTCTCTTTGCTCCCTTTTAAATTCATGGGCTCTTTTTGCACACACACACACACACACACACACACACACACACACACACACATTTGATCATTTGGTATTGGATAGCTAATTTGTATACTTAGAGGACCAGGGAGTTTGCTCTGAGATTGTGTCTCCTAGCAATCTCAGAAGCTGCATTCATAACGTTTTACCATCATGACTGCTGAAACGTGATCTGGACAAAGACAACAATAGACATGCCAAAGTGGATAAGGAAGACTACGATGCTTCAATTCTACACAAAGAATTACAAGCAACAAAGGAATACTGAGAATGGGAAATAAGCCTTGGATTTTTTTTTTCCTTACTTCCATTGGCTGGTGATCCAAAGGACTTTTTCTCGTTGAATTGTTGAGATTTAGTGATTTCCAAATCATATCTGTATCTTCTAGTAGTTGTCTGTTACTGTTTCCTGGTATAGTATGTATGGTTCCTGCAGTTGTACCTCCTTGGGCATCTTTTTTGTTTGTTTATTTGTTTCGTTGTTGTTTTTGAGATAGGATCTTGCTATGTGGACAAGACTAGCTTCCAAATCATAATCCATATACCACAGCTTCTTGAATAACTAGACTAATATACCACTCTCCTGTCTGCCTGGAGAGCCTCTTAAAGCTTTTGTCACCGATAGTGAAGAAACCAAAGGAAACGGAAATGAAGTAAAATCACTAACTGAATAGAGTTAAGTAGGAGGCCTATTGTCCTGGATGGTTTTTTTGACAACTTGGTACAAGCAAAAGTTGTTTGGGAGGAGGAACCATAACTGAGATAATGACTCCATTAGGATGCCTGTAAGCAAGTCTGTGGAGGCATTTTCTTCATTAATGATTGGCGTGGAAGGGCCCAGCTCACTGTGGGCGGTACCTCACCTGGACTTGTGATCCTGGGTGGTATGAGAAAGCAGACGGAGCAAGTCACGATAAATAAGCCAGTAGGCATCCTTCTCCATGGTTTCTTCTTCAGTTCCTTCCTATAGGTTCTTGTCTTAAATTTCTGATCTGCCATTTCTGTGATGGAGTGCCACATGAGAGTTGTAAGGTCAAATACATCCTTTCCTCCCAAGCTGCCTTTGGTCACAGTGTTTTATCACAGCTGTAGAAACTCTAAGACACTGATTCTAAAACAACCTCACATGTTATATTCTGAACTGTGTGTCTTAAAAGCAGCCATTATCTGCCCCCACATCTTTTACTATTTACCTGGAACTTCTTGTTTTCAGTGATCAGACTATACATTTGATATGAGAAATAAACAGGAATAATGGTAGACCAGTGGCAGTGTTACTTGGCTGACTTTCAGAGACCATAAACATCTTAGCAAAGACCATTTGTTCAAAACAGTGTTAGGATAGAGCCACAGTCTCAATGCAGCTGAGAAACAGCTGTGTTCCCAGAGGTCATTTATATTCTGTCATCAAAAATAATCCACACAAAATTTTCATTATATTATATGAGACTCAGTAAAGTACAACAGAACAAAACAAATAAACAAAAATCAGCCCCAACAAAAACAAAACAATAACCCTAACAAGACAAAACAACAACAACAACAACAACAACAACAACAACAACAACAACAACAACAACCCATCTACATTTAGAAGAACCCATCTGCCATTTGAAAGCTGTTTTTTATTTGAGGACATTTTATGGAAAATATAAACATATAATGTCTCTTCTTTTAGACAATGCAGAGTTAGAGTTCAATTTTGGTTTTCTTTGTGTGACTTGTCCATATTTTAGATGCTATTCTCATTTGGACACTGGTCATATATTTTTTTTAACATGGAGCCCTTGATGTTCTCTTTATTTTGCTTTTTGGTCTTCTTAATAGTACTTATTTTTTATTTTATCACTTACACACTTTTAGCATTTTTAGTAGTCCAAGAGTAATATATCAAGGAAGTATGCCATGCTATATGAGAAATATTGCACCCCATTTTCCACTTTACTTTTATACATTGTACAGCTTGGCCTTACAGTCAGTCTGTATTAGTCAGCTTTCTTTTACTATGACAAAATACCAGAGCTAACTAAGTCAGAATGAGAAGAGGATTATTTTGGTTGTGGTTTCTTCTCAAGATCAAATAGTCCTATGTCTCTCGGTGTCAGTGAGGTCAGCGTTCTTGGTAGGATATGTAACAGTAGAAATTAATCGTGTTGTAAATTAGAAGCAGAGAATAGAAGACAGGCAGAGGTCTTACTACTTTTGGGTGTCTACTTTGAATGACTGAAGGACTTTTTACAAGGTCCTGCCCACTGTCAGCTCTCCCACTCTTTAGCAATACCATCTTGGGCTCAGATCTTTGATGTGTGAACCTGTGACGGTCATCTAAACCAGAGCAGCCCTGTAGTATGCCTTGTATATATAGTATGTAATGGTTATTATTTCTGTAGTAGGAAGGATATTATTTATTTATCATTCATAAATTCATTTGCTTCTGTCTTCTATCTACAGTTTACCCAAAATTTATTTTTGTCTTCCTTACTTTGCATCATGACATTTTGAATTTATCTCTATTTGCCTTTTTGGAGACCCTTACCCAACAAGTTGTATGGTGAAATGATGTGCTCTATTTATTTACTACGGCTTTAAGAGACTACTTTCAACTTAGTGGCAACCCCTCAACCTTGAACCCTTCAGTTCTGGAAGTCCAGTGTTGGAATGGGTTTTGTAGAGATGGGGACTGGACTGTGGTCCTTTCTGAAGGTCTAGAACAGAGCATGTTCTTGCCATTTTCAGCTGCTGCAGGATACATTTGTTCTTTGTTTTGCTTTTCCCTTTTATGTATCACATGGAAAGGTCAATTTTCTTCCCTTTTGGACTTCTTATATCTAACCCCAGGTTCTCATATAGCTTGTGCATGTCAGCCAAGCACTGACAATTGAGCCGTCTCCCCAGTGCTTCTTGTGTAATGAAGAACTCTTGTGACAGCACTGAACTCACTGGATATTTGAGAATAAGTGGATTTCCCCCATTTTCCAATGGATTTCCAATGGATTGGGAAGTCAATTGTTTACTAACCTTAATTCTACTTGTAATTTTAATCACTTGTATCTGAATAACCGGAGGAACACTTCTATATTCTGGGGAGTAGAATGCCGATATCTTTGAGGCCGGTAGTGATTATTCTGCATCTGTTATTCAGATGGATGCAGCCATCACATTATACTTGGGTTGCACTTGTGGCCCCTTCCTGCTCCTCCATTTGCCTAATCTCTGATGACTGTAAATGAATATAGAAAAACAGCAGCTTTGATTTTTACATTTAAAGCATAATTAACACATAATTTGATATATAAGTAACTTAAGAAAAAAACAGGTGTTAATCATCCTTCCTCCTTCATTTAAATGATTTATATCAGATTCATTTTCTTTCTTTTCTCCTCTTTGTAGTATGCAGCTTTTCTATACTATAAGAGACATGAAGAACACTTTAAAAATTAAAACTACTGTATGGAAATGTTTTTGTCACTAATGGTTTGGTTTTATGCACAACATATTTTATATAATTTTTGCAACTTGCTATGGAGTTCACAGATGATTTGAGCTTGCCTCCTTCTTATTAATTTTAATAGAAACTCCTATAGTTCTGCTGAGCTCCTTCTTTGTTTTAAAACGAACTACTGATTTTCTTCCTTTTCTGTTAAATACAAAGATCCTAGCACCATCCTGAGCAATACGCATTTGGTCTGAAAGCCTTCATGTGGTCACCAGTAATTAAGACTGTACACTGGCTGGTATCTTGATCTGATTGCCAAGGTTTAATGCACATTCACAGCTACTAATTTTGCTATTTATGCTCTATTATTGATACTTATCTGACTTCTTAGACATAATTTCATAGGCTTAACAATAGCTGTATTTTCATATTTGGAAGGACCTTTCTCAAGCTAAGAAGCAAAATACATTTTAAAAATGTCCAGAAGTAAATCTAGATCACACCTACATGGAACTTTGGACTATGATAAGGAACAGAGTCTTGGGAATTTTGGGTAAAGAAGACTTTTCCTCTGAAGTAAACTTCCTCATAGATGAAAGACACTCTTGTATATTAGATTTCAAGTTATCGTGCTCAGTCTGCTCAGGCTGAGTGGTTCCCTCACACAGTCAATGCAGTCAAGCAGAGCACTGAGTTCAGTATACATTAATCATGTCCAATTGGAAAAGCTCACTGTCGCTGAGAGTATTCTCTCTACTTACAGTGCTGCTAGAAGATGACCTCCTGCATTTTAAAGATCGATGGATACATTAGGTCTTAGGTATGCCCTATCAGCGTAACCAGCTCCTTAGACCGGCCTCTCAAATGCACACTCTGAGAAGTAATTGAGACAGTTGCTCAGGTTCTTTCTTTCTTCTCTGTGCATTTATAGAAGCTAGGTCTCTCCATAAATTTAAATGTGATATTTACATTTTTTCCATGGACTTCAATTTTTAAAATTGATTTTATAAAATGAGTGGAAAGTTTGAAAAGAGAATTGGTAGACGGTCTGACTAATAATACTTGAGAAGGACCATTGTGGAAAGAAAAAGGATTCAATCTCTCAAATGCTGGAGGCTTCGTCTGAAAATGGTGCTCGGAGTTGGTCTCGCGATCAGTTTATATGGGAAACATGGCTCAGCTGAGAACCTATATGAGCCGTGAGCAGCAGAATCTCACCTTTTAGTTTGATACTTCTGTGGCATGCAGACAAGAGCTGGTAGGTGCAGCTCTTTAACTCAAAATAATGAGAGAACTTTCTCTTTTCTGAATTAGTTAGGAAGTTGGCACTAAAACAGCCCCAAGGCATGGACTGTGAATCCAAGTGTATCCACACCAAGCTGCCTTTCATTTAAGTCTATTTAATAAATCATCTTCCTAACTGCAGCCGGGGGTCTGAAAGTTCATGCCTCTGGCACACTGCAAAAGAGAAAGGGAATGGGAGCATGAGATTTTAGAAGTGTAATATTATTTTCAACTTGTGTTTTCTGACACAGAAGGAAAAATCACATTTAAAAAAAAATCTCTACCTGAATAAAACAACTACTCCTTGGAGGTTAAAAATAATATTTGGAAAGTCAGAAGTGGTTTGAATTGGTTTAAGTTTTAGTGGATAACATGGAGAAAGGATGAACTGAGAGTTTATGAGGGTAAGATAAGATGACCAGTGATTGCCAATGGAATTAGTGAAGGAATACAAATTTCAGTTTTTGAGATTTCATGTCCCATGTAAAACTATTTTGGTATGTATAAGGCAACAGGGAAATCATAGAGAATGATTTCATGAGAACTTAGTAAAAACTTTGTAGTTGTTCAGTAAATGGTTTTATAAGCCATTCAAAGAAATAATGTATTTGATTTTAGATATAAGGTTTTGGTAGTTCTGTGTGTTTATTTGTTAGGTATGTTTCCTTGCTGTCTGCTCTGTGCCAGGCAGTGACAAGGGCCCAGGATGCAGAAACAACACAGTGAATATATGTATATATATATATATATATATATATATATATATATATATATATAGCCTTTGGCCTTGGAACAGATAGGTAACTAGTTATTATCCATGTACCCAGTGAAAAACATCAACATGCCCACAACAGAAGAACAAATAAAGAAAATATGGTACATATGGATGGACAGGTGACAAACACCTTTTAGATTTAGGAGGCAGAGGCAGGGTTGTGAGCTTGTCCACACAGGGAGTGCCAGGCCAGCTAGGGATATAGAGTGAGACCTTATGTCACAAAAACAATGTGAGATATATATATATATATATATATTAGATTTTTATTCAGCTATAAAGAAAAAACGAGAGAATGGTTTTTACAGAAAAATGAATGGAACTGGAAATTACCATGTGAAGTGAAATAAGCCAGACCCTTAAAAGAGAAATAGCCATTTTATACATATGTATGTGTTGTACCAGGAAACGTCATTTGTGAACACTCAAAAGACCACTAAAGAGCCGATTCCGATGCAGTCGCATTAGGGTCTCTTTATTTCAGCTCAAGTTAGGCCATGCCACTGTCTTTGATGCAGAAGAACGGGAGGGAGCCACAAGCCCAGACTCAGGCAAGCATTTACAGAGGCAAAAAGGGGTTATGGAGTCTGGCACACATCTGACCGAGGGATCATTACATCCTGTAACATAACTGGCTGGTGCTGGGAGCCAAACCATAAACTCAACTTCTGGTTTTGTCCTCATTGGTGCTTGTTAGGAAATGAAGTGCCAGGGGCAGGCTTGTAACATGGAGGTGCAGATTTGTTGGGGGAATAACCTGGAAACTGGTGCTAGACACAGGTCTTGTTGAGGGGAGGGTAACCCAAAAACTGGTACTAAATGCTAGTTTGTTAGTTAGTTTGAGTACAACCTCAGGTTGGGTTCTCTAAGATGGAGTCTGAACCCAAAAGATTTAGTCTTTTATACACACACACACACACACACACACACACACACACACACACACACACGATACATATGCATATATATATATGCATACATATACAATGTATATGTATACACACATACACCTACATATATCCATAATATATATACTGAATGTAATCGTGAAACTAGAGAAGCACCATGGTGGAAAGAGAGATTGTAGGTGTGTTTGGGGGAAGCAGGTAATGAAATCTTGTCATGAAAGCACAGGGGAATATTGTAGGGGGCAGTAGAGAAGGCTGATCACAAGAATAAGCATGAATGAAACCTCATAATGAAAGTAATTACTCTAATTGATAAATATTTAAGAAGCAACATAGAGTAAATACAATAAAATACAAACAACAGTGCATCATGGGAGTATATAAGGTGGAAATCAGGCTCAACTGATGCTAGTAAAAGTTTTCCAGGATCAGTAACATGTGGGTTGCAACCTGCACGTTAAGTAGGAGGAATTGCCAAGTTAAAGGCAGAGAGTGTTAGAAGCAGGGGGTGTTGGTTGGTAAAATCATGGCCCTACCACATGAGGTCTTCTGGATCATGTGGTTAATTTTCGGAACATCTTGTAATGTCTATTGTAATTTTCTTTAGGAAATTTGTAAAAATGTTTCATGCGGTTTAAAGCATCATAATTGGATATTACAGTATTGCACTAAACTTTCTGATTGATAAAGAACAAAAGAAATAGAGGGAGGGGAGGGGAGTGGCAAGTGCTGGGAGCTCAAATCACTTCAGAAGCAGAGCTAGGGGCGGGGAGAGGTGAGAGGGACACAAGGAGCAAGGCCAAGGGAAGACGGGTCATGAAAGCCAGGCAGGGGGACTTAAGACTATGCTCTTAGGGTTTAAGATAGCAATTGAACAAATGGAAAATGAACACCCAGTGATAGGAATCTGTAGTTTTCAAACCATGTTGTTGCAGAATGAATGACCTGTGGTTTGCAATTCTTGTTCTGGTTGTACTGTGGGAATCAGATGAAGATTCAAGACTAGAGGGAAGTTCAGGGTAATGGTAGGTTCAGTCTAAATCAGTGATGTATAGTGCCCTTGAGATGAGGTACACATGTAAGCGTAGCTTTAGGTGAGTTAAACCTTAGGTACCTGTGGGCTAATCAAAATAAGTTCTCCAGGAGACAGTCAAATGTGTAAGTCAGAAGCTTGCAAACATGATCCAAATGAAATATGCATATTTCCACGTTATCAGCCTAAGGGTAGAAACAAAATAATGGAGATTGATCCAGTTGCCTAGAGTATACACTGACGGTTCTTACAACATGATATTTAGAGACAGATGGTACTTTTAAACAAATAAATAGGAGGAGGAATTGAGGGAGACAGAGTGGGCTGATGAGATAAGAAGTCTATCAAGACTGTGAATGTGACATATGTCCTACATTTAGATATAATGATGGGGAGGGGCAGAGACTGTGCAAGGAAACGTAGGGAAGGCATTCTTTGTAATATTTATTTCTCTTCTGTCTCTCTGTCTATCTATTTTTCTCTGTCTCCCTCTCCCTCTCCCTCTCTCTCTCCCTCCCCTCTCCCCTCTTTGTGTGTGTGTGTGTGTGTGTGTGTGTGTGCAGATGCCCATAAAGGTCAGACGAGGAGGTGGGATTCTCTGGAATGGGGTTAGAGGTGTTTGTGAGCCATATGATGTGGATGTTGGGTACCAAACTCATCTTCTCTACTAGAAGCAAGTACTCTTCTGAATCATCTTTACAGCCCTGAAAAAAAAATTACTTTATAAAGAGAATGCTTGGTCTTTCAGCCAGCACCTTTGTGTGGTGAGAGCAGCAACCACACTGGTAGTGAGCACACTGGTTTATTAAGTTGGAGGGTAAGGTGAGGAGAACATGGCGGTGGTTCCAGGGAGGTAAGCAATCAGCAGGAAGGCACACGTGCTCATGGTATGGATTTTCATTTCAACATGTGAAACCAAAATATTTTCAAGTGCAGACGGGAACAAGAGCTTGAAGATGGAGTAGGAGGCATAGAGGAATGGAGGTGGGATGGGAAAGAAAAAAAGACCTCTTGGAGAAAGAGGCGTAGGGTACCAAGAGCAGTTGTATCACAGAAGGGACTGAATTTAGGCAAGATAAATGTGGCCTGGATGAAGATGCTGTAGGTTGTTGGTAAGAAGAGGTGTGGGAGGCTTGACAAATGTGAGAAATGGCCACTGTGGAAAACAAGAAAGCTGAAGGAGGAGGGGGGTGGGGAGAAAACAGCATCAGGCACCCCAGTCCAAGTTGAATGCCAGGAAACCATGGTACCAACGTTCTTTTCTTCTCTTTCTTTCATAAGTGCCCAAGATCTAAGCCAAAGTGAGGAGAGAGCAGACATGGTGGCAGTTCCTCGCTGGGTGTGAACAGAGTGCAATGGAAGCTGGAAAGCCTGGAGAGGTGACTGTGCAAGAGACAAGGCTGGAGAGGGGGCTGTGCTACTTGCTCACACGTCTTTGTTCTCATCAAAAACTGTCTTTAAAAAAATCTGTAGTCTGCTCATATACTTTGAACTTGAAATAAAAACGTTAACATAAAAATATTTTCAGCATGTCTCACTGCTTATCTTACATAATACACATAAGCTAAATGTAGTTTTATCCAAGTCTCGGGGTATAGATTTAGCTCAATTTATAAATCTCGTCCTTCAGGTAATCAGCCCTCATTGTGAAATTAATCAGCCAATCCATGGTTACTTTCCACCAAAAAATATCCGATTTTATTTTAAAATTCATAATCTGCCTTACCCCTGTGTTCTAAGAGAGGTTAATTGACGGACAGGTGACTGGTGTTAGTTGGTAAATAGGCGGTCCACACAAGAAGCAGATGGTTCTTGCCTTGAGTTTGCACTGTGGTTGAAACAAGTTCCTCTCAAATATTTCTTCCTGAAATTGCTTTGGTTTCATGTCTAAGCATCTTTTTCAGAAAAGTGATATTCTAGATGTGTCCCTCTCCTTGACATCCTGCAATAATTCCCCAAATTTTAGCATGGGGGAGGGTATGCCTTTGTGTGTGTGAGAGAGTGTGTGTGAATGTGTGTGAATGTGTGTGTATGTGTGTCTCTGTGTGTGTATGTGTGTCTCTGTGTGTGTATGTGTGTATGAGTGTGTCTGTGAGTCTGTGTGTGAGTGTGTGTGTCTGTGTGTGTATCTCTCTCTCTCTCTCTCTCTCTCTCTCTCTCTCTCTCTCTCTCTCTCTCTCTCTGTGTGTGTGTGTGTGTGTGTGTGTGTGTAATGCTGGAGGGCACTTGAACGGTGAAAGGAAAGACTGTTTGATCCCAGAGTTTCCAGGTTGAGCAGCTTCAAGAATCGCCTGGAAACGCTAACTCTGTCTCTCCTTAAGCCTTTGGGAACATTGGAAAGGCTGTGTGCCTATACTTCAGCTTGAAAACTGCTGCAATGTTGGACTAAGTCTGGGTAAACGCAAGAAAAAGACTCAGAGAAAAGCAGAGGCTTGCTGCCTCCTGAACTCAAGTCTACTTGAAGCCAAAGCGGCTGTGATAATGCAGTATTGAACTAGTTTGTTGTTTTGTTTCTTTTCTTTTGTTTTAAAGGAAGCAACATTTATTGAGAAGTAAAGGGAAGCAATGTTACAAGGGAGGGAACTGGAACCTGAGTTAGTTGCTTAAGACAGAAGGTCCAACTGGGAATGAAACCCAGGATTTCCTGTTATGAGTCAGGTTTTTTACCCAGCTTAGCCACAGGGACACCTGGCTATTGTTTCGTTTCAATTTTGATTTACTTCAAAACAAGACGTTTCTGCGTTATGTTTTACTGAAAGTAGAAGTGTTAAGGTGCATTTGGGGCTTGTGTGTCGGTTGGGCACAGTGTAGAGAGCAGAGAGTGGGGCCAACACCCTTGAATTTGAGCCTGCCGTGCTGCACCCCTTCCTCATCATGGCCACAGGCAAGCCAGGCATCTTTTATATCCTTCATTGTTCTCTCTTGCAAACACTGGAAAAACAATGGCTGCCTTTAGGTAAGCGTTCAAGGGACAAATACTTGCTTATTTTACTCAGGTTTGATTGTATGTGGCAGGCACTGTTTGAAGGGATAGAGCGTACAAAATGCACATGTTTTAACATAAAAGTACATGAGTCCGTGCTCATGGGGTCACGCTTAGGAGTGAGATGCCTGCTGTACTCTGCCGTGAGACAAGCTCAGTAGTTATCAAGGCAAAACAGAAGGGGATTGTAAATAAGCAGTATTGTCTGTCCTGAGACTCATAAGGCTCTTTGGTGTTCTTTTTCTCCCTGTTTTCATCAAAATGTACAGCAAAACATAATTTTAAGAAAGTTGGAAATGTGAATTTTGTGCAAATAGGAATGAGTATTTGTCAATGATTTAATCCAAGTCATTCTTTAAAGAACCGATATAAAGGTAAAACTATGTTTAAGAGTGTTTGAGAAACAAAGTGTATGTGTGTGTCACCATGTATCTCTCTTTCTCTATCATTTATAGATTTGTCTATCTATCTGTGAGTGGATTTTAAAATAATACACTGGAAAGTATTAAAGAGACTTGCTGTATCCTTCTGCCGTTGCTTTTACTTTTTTGCTTTGTTGTTTAATTTTTGGACATTTAAACTCTGGCTCCACCCTGTTATTGCACCCAGTGTTGCAGAAATCACTTCTTGATGTCTGAAGAACAGCTTTGAGGCATTCTAAAATGTACGGATAACATGTACATTATAATATGTTCAATTAACAGTCTTAAATTTAGAAAGATTTTGGGTAATGCCAATATTCTAAAAATAATATGTAGGTCAAGATAAGCAAGGAAATGGAGTAAAGACGGAGCTGATAATGCTTCTTTTGGGGTGCTTGAATTAATCGCAGAAACTGTATTCCTATAGCCAGTTCCTACACTCAATACTACCAATTCATAATGCATAATATGGTGGAGTAAATGAACTGGTGCTGTCGATTTTGAAAGGCACTCGTTCAGAAATGGCCATGCTCATTAGAAACAACCTTGTAGCTGGGGCTCTCAATTTAAGGATGAGGAATATGAATTAGGAAGTGGTTTGGCAACAGGGCCAAGGCTGTAAATCAGTGCTGTTCCCAGCTCTGATCTATTGGGCCTGACAGGCGGGAGATGCTTGTGAACGCAGCCTCCAGTTTCCAGATGAGTTATGCTCCTAACGCTCATTTGTAGATTCATTGTTCTGAGCTGCACACATTTTTCCGGAGAACTTGTGGGAGGAATAAAGGTTATATCTTCAGCGCAGCCTGCTGAAACCTTTACCCCACAATGTGTCCATACCTTAGCCAAACTTACCAGAGCCTTGTGTCCTTTGTTTCTGCTAGAGAATTAGAGTGCACAGCTGCCATTTGAAGTACATGTCATACTGCATCCCGCTGTCCACTTGCTATCAGAGCACCAGGACTGAGGTGCAGTTTCCAACACCTCACACCTGTAGATGCTCTGGTGGTGGTTGGCTGGAGAGAGACTCAAATCATAGTGCTTGGAAGGAAGCCGTTAATGTAGAATTGCTGCAGAGTCAGACACAGGTTATTCTCAGGACAGAGGCTGGACTTTGGGGGATTGGGTACCAAAGGGCTGGACCACAGTCTGTATCAGGTGCATTGACAGAAATACTCTATAAGAGTAGATGTTGGCAGAGGAAGAAGTGTCTTTACCTCTTGGCATGTATGACATGTGTGCATGCGTACATGTGCGTGCTTGCATGCGTGCACATGTGTGTGTGTGTATGCACTCCTAGAGATCAGAGTTTTTTTTTTTTTTTTCCTGAGCCTGGTGTTGGGCTGCTTGCTAACAAACCCCAGCAATCCTCTGGTTTCTGCGTCCCTACATTGGGTTATAGCTATGAACATCTAGGCACAATTTTGGGTGGAGAGTTCTAAAGATTTGAACTCAGGTCTTCACTATCTCCTGTCTCTAGCCCAGTGTGTAACAGTTTGATAAATAAACCCCACAGAAAGGTTTTCAGGTTCAGGGATGGGATCGAACAAGGTTGCTTTTTCCCAATTTTATTGATTTCAGTTTATGAAAAAAGATAAACAAATGAGTTCAATCTCCTTGTTGGTATTATAAAATGTAATTTGATTGAAGTGAAAAATTAAACAATATCTAAAATATTAACAAAATTGGAGACCATACAAATCTTTTATAAATCCTTCACTAACAGATAAGCATAACTGATATAAAAATCCCAAGAAAGTGCTATAGATAAGAGCCTAGAGATGATTCCAGAATTTTCTCAATAAATGATTGTAGGTTTTCAGGTCTCACTGTTTAATAGGTTCAGTGTTTGTTTTTGTTTTCTGGATTAGGTAACGTTTCAGAGCTTCTGGAGGCTTTACATCTTATTCCATGAATAAATTATACTATATAAAATTTCTCTTAGACTATATTAATATCTTGCCATTTCCCTTCACGTAATATGTAAAGACTATGGTAAACTGAAGCAGTTCCAAAAACCCGGATCTTAGTTCAATATCTCAGAATGTTACAGTTTTCTAACTTTTGAGATTATAGTTGAATCACATTTCTCCTTTCCCATTCCTTCCTCCAAATCCTCTCATACACCCCTCCTCTCTCTTTCACATTTGTGGTTTCTTTTTTTCATTAATTGTTATTGCAGGCCTCTCTCTCTCTCTCTCTCTCTCTCTCTCTCTCTCTCTCTCTCTCAATCTAACTATATTTGTGTCTGACAGATAAGCATAATTGATATAAAGATATCCATATCTTCATAAATATAATCTGATCAGTGTGTAGAATGTTACTCATATCTATATCTTTTTCAGGGCTGACCATATGATATTGAACAACCAATGGGCATGCTTTTCAGTGGGGAGGACAGTGGGGAGGACAGTGGGGAGGACAGTGGGGAGGACAGTGGGGAGGACAGTGGGGAGGACAGTGGGGAGGACAGTGGGGAGGACAGTGGGGAGGACAGTGGGGAGGACAGTGGGGAGGACAGTGGGGAGGACAGTGGGGAGGACAGTGGGGAGGACAGTGGGGAGAACTATTTCTGCGGCTCTTGGCATTCTTCACTTATCTGTAGTTCTCTGTGCATGGTTGCCGCTTCTGACATTACTAGGAGACAAAATCTCACTGCTATCTCCCTGATTTTTGGCTCTCCCACTATGTTACATGGCTTAAAGGTATGTGCCCATTTATCCACACCCTTGCCAACAAATTTGCAAATGGATTTTTTTCAGAGGTTATTTTTCTTCCTGTTGGGAATCCTCATTGGCTCACTTTTTTCACCACATGTAGGTGACAGTTATAACTGAGTTGAGATTTGAAACCAGGAGAAAAGAGGTCATTTTGGACATCCATATGACAGTAGCTGTCTTAGTCCCCATGGAGGCTCACACCCCCTGTGTATCTTTGTTTAGATGATAATGACGACAATGCCTACTCTACTGAGCTAGAGAGATTAATTGAGATACCACCATTAGCTGTGTGCCAAGACCATAATACATTATCAATAGATGTCTAGGATTATTATATTTTACATGTAAGATAGAGGGGTGAATTAGGTCATCTCTAAGGTAACTTCCAGGGTACCTACACAGCTCTACCATGAGAAAAATGGTTAGCTGTCCTCATTTGATCCATAATTTAGAAAAAAAAATATTGAGGACACAGCAGGTTTAAAATGAGCAAAAATGAGCTGGGTAATTGCTCTCAATTTAAGCAATATCTGCAGTAATATGAATCAGGAGACTAATATAAATAACATAACCTATAAGAAGTGGCTTTTACATAGTGAAAGACACAATCAAGCCACTAGAATACAGCTGACAGCATTTAAAGCCACCTGTTTAACTCAGCTTACACGTTTACTGTGGAAGACGGAAAAATAGCTCAAAACCTTGCAAGTAAATTCTATGCAACACAGAGAACAGTTATCAACTGTCATTCACCGCAGCCTCTACTGAAAATCAACAACTCTTATGCAGAAGCCAAACGTAAATATTTGAAAAAGATGGAGCATGGCAGGCTTATCAAACAGAGTTAGAGCTGTTGACCTGTCAATATTTTGCTCCTGCAAGCCAAGATCTTTGTAAGCTTAGCTCAGTACCTTCAAATATTGAGCATAGTGATTTTCCTATGAAGCATTTCAACACTCCAGAGTTATTTATTTGACTTGAATTGCAACATCCTCCATCTTAAAGAAACTACGATAAGTTAGAATTCTATAATCCTAGAATTTAAAGGGAGCGAAAAAATTTAATCTTTTCTACAAAATATCTAGTGATATTTCAACTTGGCTTAAATTCTACAGAGTTGTGTAAATGTTACAAGTAGTCACTGAGAATTCTGTCATCTTTCTCCTTCCAGGTACTTGGTTATGATGTGTGTCGTCTCCTTAACATTAAACATGTCCTTGGATTCTTTGGCTGATGGAATTTAAGTAGAAACGATAGGAATGCATTCCAGGGAGAAGCACTTGAGTTCATTTTGATCCAAATTATGTTTCCCTGTCATGGCAGGCCTTGGGACCTGTATTCAAATAGCAATATTAATTATATGATGGTACAATCTCTGTCATCTTGGGTCTTGGAGTGCTACCATGAGTGTGTGTGTGTGTGTGTGTGTGTAGGTGACATGTGTTGGACAGATGGTGCAAATAAGAAACTTTGTTTGATGAAGTACTAAGTTTGGGTATTTTTTTCTTTTTGTTGCTGGAGCACAAACTTGGCTAACTTGATCAATACTTTACAAAACTTTACTTTTACATAGCCCCTTTTACAGCTGGTCAGAAACATTATTTTAATGCACTTATATTGAGCTAAGATATAACTTCATATAAAACTTAATCTCTGTATGCCATCTGGAGCAGAGGAGAATTGTCACATTTGTTCATCCACATGACAATCCTTCAATTGCATAAATATTGGTCTCAACATACATCCTTTCTTTGTGAAGAAGCCCTGTGTTTCTCCTGACAATGTTCTTTAACTTTTCACCATCATGACTATTCTTTGCATAATTTTTACTTTGTGTCTGTCCCATTAAAACATAACAGGTAGAATTATATAGAAATATTATGAAATTATGCAATTGAAGGGACCACTTACCTCTTGGAATGTGATTGATGGTGGAATACACTTATTTATTAGAAGCACATTAGTTTAGAACATATTTGGGGGTGGCAACTTTTTGTTACTATTGTTACTGGGAGTTAAATTCAGAGTTTCACACATGCTAACTATACAGTCTACCTTTGAGTTGCACCCCAAACCACAGGGCTAACATTTTAAGATCGGTCCCAACCCTGGATTTGGTTCATGAAGGATTTGCTTTCATTTCTTTTCACTGTAAGATGATATTCTTTCAAGAACAATGGCATTAGAAACAAAACATACATCGTGTCATGTCTGAGACCCAGCTTATGCAAAATAGGATTTGCTAAAGGTTTTAGTGAGACTGGGATAGACAGATTCTTACTACAGAAAAACAACTGAAAAATTAAAATGAAATCCTCGGGAAGGAGTCCACTACAGGTAAGAAGGCTGTCCAGCCCAGCAGCCAATCAGTGCGATTGCCTGAGCGCCGCCGTTGTGTCCCATTTGTAATTTGTAGTCCTTGGTAGCAATGAGAGCTAACAATATGACCAAGAACAAAATAGTAAATTTATTTAAAGCATGAGATTAAAATTTTGCTATTTAAAAAACCTGATTGTGAGGTTCTCTAGGGCAATGGTTCTCAGCTCTTCTAATGCTGTGACCCCTTAATACAGTTACTCATGTTGCAATGACCCCAATCATAACATTATTTCAATGTTACTTTGTAACTTTAATTTTCCTACTATTATGAACCACAATAAAAATATCTTATATACACAGATGGTCTTAGGCAACCCCTGTGAAAGGGCCATTAAACCCCAATGGGTCATGTAGCAGTATATTTCCCCCCTGCTACATTCTACAATAAAACTCAGTAATTTGTGAGGAGCTAATATGGTCGGAGAGGAGAGGAGAGGGAGAGGAGAAGAGGAGGAACTAAGGGAGGAGGAGCTAAGGGAGGAGGAGAGATGTAGCAGCCATGGAGAACCATGTATGTATCAAGAACAGTCCTGGGTAACAAATTTTATCTAAGGTTAGGTATTGGGTAACAACTCATTGTGTAGGCAAGTTGGTAATTGAGCATTTCTAAATATATATAAAGCCTTTGGATAATAATTAAGCTTTAGAGTCTCATTTCTACTGGGTACCTCATGGATGGCGGGTTCAGCCAAGCTTTGTGGAAATAGCATGGTGGATTGGCAGAGCCGGCCACCACCATGGTGTCTTGTGGGTGCCAGGGCTAGTCTTTCTGGCTGGTCAGAGCGGAGGGCACACTGCCACTCTTGGCCTCAGGCCTTGCCTAGTCAGGGAACATGGCAGCCCCATAAAAACAAGCCAGATTGGACCATGGTGTTTTAAATATTACCCTCAACAGGGTCACAACTCACAGGCTGAGAACTGCTGATCTAGAGTCATCCTTGAAGATGACTAAGTGACTTTGTAATGTCAAAAACTTGGTTATCCCTGGTAGGCAGTCAAGAGAGTGTAAATCCGGTATGTAAATTGTTCCATTCATGCATAAAATCTTGTCTGAAGACATTCAGTGATGGAGGTCAGGAAAGCAGAAAAAATGCTCAACACCATTATGTGAATTGAAGATCAGGCAGGATAGGGTCATACACACGAGCAAACTGAAAGAACCAGAGGCTGAGATCTGAGGACAAGGTTTCTATTGTGGGTATTTGAGGAGACAAAGCCAATAGGGGAATAAAAAGCCAAAACTTATGTCAAATGGTTTAAAAACATTTAAAACTCTAATAGTAGAGTTGCCTCAGACGCTATCCACTTAAGGATTGCTCTACCGCGGCACACCTTTCATTCTTTTTATTTCTTAGCAGCTTCTTTAGAATGTTTCTCATCCCAGTAACATAACAGGTGTCAGTAGTAAGGAAGGATTTATACTTTCCATGCCATACCTAGGGTAAAAAGCATCTATTTTCTATAATCAGTGGAAGTTCTGAGCTTCAGATAGGACTGTCAGATAGGATGGCTCCCAAGTCACTTGCCCAGCTTATTAAAAAAGCACATAGACTAAGTAGGGGATGGGTTGTTCTTGACATAAATAGTTGGGGCATGCTTTCCAAGAATGCTGTAAACGAATGCTGTAAAGGGAGCTCACTGATACTGTGTGGTGTACAGAAAAAAAAAACATGGCCAGATTCAGAAAGACAGAGAATAGTCTTTTACTATGATGAGATAGTAATGGCTGGACTTTAGGGATTGAAAAAAAATTGGTAGAAAAAAATTTTTTAACCTTAAATACCTAAACTAAGGTAGAGAGAGATGCAGTAGTTTAGGGCACAGAACTAAGGAAAAAGAAAGGTACAATCAGAGGCTGGTTTCTGAGAGACACTGGGCAAGCCCTTGGCTTACAAGTGGAACCAGAAAAGAGATTGTGGTATCCTTTCACACATAGGATATGGCTGAGGTCTGTCTGGATCCTTTCACATTGCTACCTACAGATTTTTAAGGCACCTGACCAGCAGCTCAGAAGAAAGGAACTATCGAGGAGGACATTTTTTAGCTTGGAAGAGAATAAGAAAAGACTCTAACCAGTAAGGGGAGCTGGAAAAGAAGAAAACAAGGCTGTCCTATGAGGTCTTTACCTGTTTTCTTCAAGTTGGGTTGGCTGCTTCTTTTGTGTAGGCGTTTTCCCTCAGATTTCAATAAAGGACACATTGTTATCCTTCAAAACCACTTATCAGCTATATGTGTATGCATTAGACGGAGCTAGGTTTTCCATAAATGAAATAAAATAGTCACCTGATGTGTACCTCTTGCCTTTGGTTCTCTGTCCACAAGTCTGCTCTCGCCGACTGTCATACTGGAAACTGGGAACTCTTATAGGTTTGTTTTTTGTCAGCTTAGCTAAGATATGACATAGGCTTGACTCTGAAAATTTACTTTCTGGGAGCCAGGCACCATCTCTACATGGCAACTCTTAGTCTACAGCAGAAAGTGTGTTTGCTCTGTGTTTCCTTGTCCTCCTTAGCCATTCCAAAGGACGTAGTAGAGAGGCATCTGCCGAACAGGGTTAGGCTACTTACGCTGCATGAAGTAAGTTCCTATCCCTCTATTATTGTCTCCACAGTGCAATAATGGTTTCATTTCTATACCTAAGAAAATGGTTTTTTTCCCTTTTATCCCCCAAGGTACATACACAGAATTCTCTCCCTGCTCCTATGCAAAACATGATTGACAAACACTTTTTCTCCTGTGTTAAATGGCTTTTTAAACTCTCATTTCAATATTAGGTAAATGCCATTATTTTAATCATTTATTTCTTAGTACTTTATAAACTGACATTGCAGATTCCTGTCTCCAACTTCTTAAATGTATTTTTTTTTTTTTTTTGGCTTTGCCTTTTCTCATTTGCCAGTTTCTGCCTTAAGTGTTTGGCTATGTGTTTCCTCTATGTCCATCCATCTATCACTCATAACACAAATTCTGTCATGTCTCCAGAATGCAGTAATAGTTTCACTTCCTGTACCTAAGACCATGGTTGTTTCCTTTGCCTTGTATCCTCCAAGGAACCAACACAGTCTCTCAAGAAAAATTTCCACTCAAATATTTGATGAAATAAATTCATTATGGACAAATGAGTGCATATTTATATTTAATTATATTGAGCAAACTAGAAGATGAAGATAATCAATCATTTTTAACTTTTAAGTATAATATTTTTGCCAACATTCACTAACCTAAGTATTTCTCATCCTGTCCCTGGTAGGAATGAGGGAGCACTTTACACTTTAGCATTGATTTCTGTAGCAAGGAACACAAACTGGAAGCAGTATGTTGCTGTCCTCCTGTAGTTATGGTATAAGTAGCTAAATACAAAGGGGCTCTCTGCTGAGGCCTGCTCTCTGTCGGAATCCCTCTCATCACTCTGTTGACAGTTGCTATGGTGACTAGGGCACATACATTGTAATGAACGTTCAAGTCATTTATTGGCCCAAGTTAGAATATCGCAGAAGGATATCTGTCTTTTAAAATTCAACTGGCAGATTTCATATGGAAAAAAGAATTCTGGTCTTGGGTTCATGAGTGAACAGTTGGGGAAAGGCAAAAGATTTTTTTTTTTTTTTTTTTTTTTTTTTTTAGATTGTATCCTGTTTATTTTACTTATAATGTTTTTGAAGCTCATTAATATTGAGCTATGCTTTTATAGTTCAGTTTCTTTTTTATCAAATCATAATTTTTACTTTTTCACACAGGGGTTATAAACACAAAAAGACAGATGTGGGGAAGGGGATGACATAGGGGTGTAGGTGTTCAGGGGGAGTACAGATATCTTCCAGAACAGGGTATTGTCTGGGTGAAAGTTCAGGGGTCAGGTCACTATGACTCTGCCTATGATTCACTTGTCCTTATCTAAGTTGGTACTATCCGTCAAGGCTACCTATGTACAAAGTCTGTATGACTATTCAGGCTGGTAAATTTCCACCAAAGCTGTTTACAATAGCTTCTAGCCATCTGTTTTCATGTTTTTCCACAGAGACCCATGACTGTGTTAGCAGACATGTATGTCAGGCCTATTGCTGATTTTAGGCCTATGGATAATTTTAGGTCTTCAGTGTATAAGCAGGGCTGCCCCTGACATCTCCTCCCTTCTCCAAGTATAGAAGGGCCGTGGCGATTCTAATCTTGCCAAGGCGGGGATAGAGGCCTGACCTCCAGTAATTAAAAGGGACCTTGTAATGGCTCCGGTCTTCCTGTCTTTGTCCAGTGAGGCATGAGGGCCATACCCATCCTGATGTCTTTATCCTGGAGAGGGGATACTTTTGACATCAACCCCATGCAGTCAGGCTTGTCCCTCAGGGAACCCAGAAAGATATTTTAAACTTTTATTTATATTCCCTTGCAGTGCTTAGCCTCACAGCCTAAGCAAGAATTCAGATCGCCAGACAGAGGGGGTTCTGGGTGGCCCCTCTCTGCTTGGTCTAGGGGCAAAAGTCCCCTCTTTTAGGTTGGGTGGAGATGGGTTTTGGGAGCACCTTGGATAGAGTAACATCCTCATCTAGCGTCTTGTGGTCCTCCATAGCTAACCTATGATAATATATCTGAATAGGTTTTGCTATTAAATTATCTATTTGTTGTTTCACAAAGTTAGTCAGCCTATTTAAGGCCCAGGGACCAAAAGAAATAAGCAAAAATAACCCAATTAATGGTCCCAAGATGGAAGGAAGTAGGGTTGACAACCATGGA
Organism: Arvicanthis niloticus; assembly: GCF_011762505.2. Lineage (NCBI taxonomy): Eukaryota > Metazoa > Chordata > Mammalia > Rodentia > Muridae > Arvicanthis > Arvicanthis niloticus. Next base: position 9,670,094 of record NC_047668.1, on the reverse strand, counting down.
GAGGTTGAAAACCAATTCTTGTACTAGCTCTCATCTTTCTCTTTCTCTCTCTGTCTTTTCTCAAGACCTTCTCTTACCTTTTTTCATGCTCTCTTTAACCATCCCTGTCTTGTCTATGTAAAAGCAACAGTCTTGTTTAAGTGCTGTACACCATTTAGAGCTGTACATAGTCTTTTCTATTGTAAAAGAGTAAATCAAGTCCAATAAAGTCCTTTGCAATTTTTGGAGATCACTCCAGACAGCAAAACGAGGGATTTCTTCAGATTAGTGATGTTAATCTTTAGCTGTTTGATGTCCTTGTCAATGGCCCATCAAAGGTCTGAGTAGTATAAGTTCAGAGGCCAGCATCAGGATTAGAACTTCTTCTTCTTCTTCTTCTTCTTCTTCTTCTTCTTCTTCTTCTTCTTCTTCTTCTTCTTCTTCTTCTTCTTCTTCTTCTTTTTTTTTTTTTTTTTTTTTTTTGGCTTTATAATGAATGTCAGCTGAAAACTATCTACTCAGATCTTTTCTCTCAAAGTAAATAGCCAGGATTGGCTATGAGACTATGGGTCTTCAACCCCGTCAGAAATCCAGAATGACTGAGTTAACTGAAGTTATAGGAAGCACTAAACATAGCTTCTAAAACTTAGCCAATTTATAGAGACCTCTGAACACCTGAGAAGCCCCTATACTACCGAATGTTCGAGCATCAAATCTTCAGCCTTCTGGCCCAGAGTCATCTGACAGACCTTAGTGATCCAGGATTATTAAGGGCTGATTACTCTGTCTGGGCAGATATAATCAGTCGACTATTCTGCATGTGTGTCCTCTTCAGGACAGTAGTTAGTCTGTAGATGGAAAGAGGCAATTCTTGCCTAGTGGCTGTCACCACATAACTGGCATAACTCCAAGGATGCTCAATTTCTTCTTAGAATCCACAACAGGAAGCTGTCAGGAGCAGACAGGTCTCTAATCAGAATGGACATTTATATAAATTTTTGTTGCGTCAATTCTATGGACTTCTGACGTTTTGAAAACCAACTATCCATGTAAGGTCACCTGGACTGTTGTCTGTTCACTCCTCTTGGCTATTTCTAAATAAAATATGGTTAAGCTCCTAACAATTAACTCAAAGCCATAAATTTGCTATAGTCCCTTAACTCATAGGTTAACCATCCCAAATCAGTTAAAAAGTTAAGGAAGGACTGGGTCTAGGCCTTGTATTCCTAAATGTGTTATACAAGCACATTGCCCATGAGAGTATCAATATTCATCTTACTTTTATATTAATAAGGAGCTCGTACCAATGAAAACCTTAAATTTGAAATCAAAGTAAATTTTGTACCATTTAAGAAATTATAACTTCATCTTGATAATAATTATACAGATTTCTACCAATAGGTTATGGCTGTGCAATAAGTCCTAACTAATCCTCCCTGTTCCAACAAAACCACTACTTTTCCCTAGAAAGACAGACCATTATTAACCACATTAGTCCCCAAGCCCAGGGAATAAGGGCGCTGACTCTTCTGTAACTTTTTCAGGCTGATTACGGGCGTTGAGATATTAGAAGAGGGGTGGGGGGAAGAGTAAGTTGATAATCCTCTGATGCTGTGTCTTCACTGAATCCAGATGGAATTCCAGGACATCGGAGGTTTGGGCAGGTCTGCTCAGTATACTTGATGAGTAGATACACCAAGGCTGTGTATTCTAAGATACTGCCCGAGTTAGAGCGCCTGGGATCCCCTCTTCCTCTGGGTTCTTGAAGGTTGGGGGCAGAGCTGCCACCCAAGATCTGCTCAGTGCCCTGGCCCAGACTGGAAGGAACCCAGGATTAGAACTTCTAACAGCAGACACCACGGGTGATTTATTTTTACCTGGAAAAGAAAAAGAAGGGAATTCTCAGGGAGATTTTTCTTCCCTGGATGTCAGTTGTTATTCATCTTATTTATAATTGGGCTTGGCTTTGTGGGATATCTATTTATTTTATTAATCTTTTTGGCAGCCATTTAGCTGTAAGGCAAGAGAATTAAAAACAATACATACATTGGTTGAATTAGGAAATATTGTATATATTTTGTAAAGAGCCCTCAACTGCAGTCATGGAATATACCTACATGTAGAGAAAATTCTGTGAGTCTTATATCTTATGAATATTCCATGAAAGATAATTCTTCATGAGAAGTGACTTCCCAGTAGGCACTCCTAGAGAAATACACTATAAAATATGTTGAAAGTTTTATTGTCTGATGCAGTTGAAATCTTTATGATTTCTTCCAAGACAGAGTAGCTAACTTTCTTCTCAGCTATACCATAATATTCCTAAATCTATATTTTATTATCTTTCATATTAAAAGAAAGGATAATGGTACTATTAACACAATAGCTGTTAATCTAATGGAACATGTTTTAGTTTTACAAGGCAGTCTTTGTAAACAGTCATTAATCTTTGGAGTATTGAGACAAAAGCCTCAGAAATGATATTAATTTTTCAAGATATTGTAAAATGAGTTGTAATATCATAAAACCTATAAAACTTTATATTTTGAAATCCTTTGTCATACTAGTATATAATAAAAGAAGGATTTGGTTGAAATATTTTTTTGCATTCATGTTTATTCAAACCCACATTATTGACCTAAATTTATAGATGTATTTATAGCAATAAATCTACTAAACTAGAAAGAATATTTCCTATGGAAACAAAGGGTAAACATTTTTACTAGAGAAAAAAATTTACCCCAGTTTTGAGCTCTTGATAAATATAGTATTATTACAGACATGTTTGAACAGGTCCATAGAAATAGATTTTCTAAGGGTCTTTCCAAAGATTTTATAAAAGAATAATTTTAAGGTTAAGATTGTTATAAAATGGATTTTCTCCCCACTGGAGCAAATACTAAGGATATGCTTAATATTAAATAAATTTAGTTCCAGAAATAGTGAAGCATGAAATTGAAGGTGTGAGAGTAGGAACTCATTTGTCCAGATGACCAAGTCAATAAAGGCTAATGTCAAAGGACAGAATTAGACATTCTGATGAATTTCCAGGATCAAATGGATTGATCTGCCTGTTCATTTCTTTATCGTTTCATTTATTTTCAAGGCTTTGAGATTGAACTGTGTACTTCAATTGATGAAAATTATATTAACTTGGCAAGATATGAAATTACAGCCTTTCACTTGGAGTAATGAGGAAGAAATTCTACAGTTTTAATATAAATGCATTTATTTAGCCTTTTAAAGAGATTTAGAATATTGTTAGTAGTGAGGGAAAGTAAAAATATTTTATAAAGTCTATGTGTGTGATTTTTTTTGTTTAAATGTATCTGCATTCTCAGAACAAAGGAAAAAACTACATAACAAAAAAATTGTTCTTCTAACAATTGGCTTCTAAACAAATTCAGTAACATGGTAAAACATTTTTAAACATGATAAAACAGAAATCAAAATGTTAGAAGGACCAATTTGTCTAGACTAATTTGTCAAGAGGATTGATATTTTGCCTAATGAAATCAGAAAGCCCCAGAATTATATGTTCTTTACACATTTTTATAGCTCCTTGTATTTTGTGGCTATGGAAGAACATTCATGAGAAAAAACTTATTGTTTTTTTTTTTAAAGTGGTGCTCAACAAACAAAATTTTCATCTAACATTTGATTTCATTTGGGGTGATATTGTCATATATTTAGTATATTTATCCAGGGAAGTTAAAATAGTGTCTTTATGGTGCAATAGCTTCTTATGTTTGCCCATGCCCCAATATCCAGGAATTGTGAATATGATGATACAGTATATATGACAAAAGCAAATTAATATTGTTGTGAAACCATTACCCATGAGACCTATATAGTAACAGGGACATTAAATGTGTAAGAGGGACAAGAGATATGAGCTGATCCAGGGCTGAGTTTGAATGACTTCAGTAGCCATAGATGTTTTGAAGATGGCATGGAACAGGAGATTAGGAACTGAATCTAGAGTTTCTAGAAGTTGGAACAGGCAATGTCGTAGTCAGGATTCTCTCTCTATATAAAGGAAATTTGTTAGAATGAATTCCAACAGTTACAGTCTGTCAAATGAAACTTTCATGAGTTCAGTAGTTGTTCAGTCTGCAAGTCTGGTTGTCTAAACTGGTCTTCAGTACACACTGAAGTCATGAAGACATAGGCTCTACTGCCAGTGAACAAATGGACTTGATAGCAAGAGTGAGAGCAAGCAGGCAAAGAGAGACAGCTTCCTTCTTCCATGTTCTTTCTACTGGTTGCCATCAGAAGGAGTGGCTCAGAATAAAGGGGGATTTCAGAAGATCTGGATTAAAGGTATATCATCCCACCTCAAAGATCCTGATTAGATGTGGATCTTTCCACTTCACGTGATTTAATTAAGAAAAACTTTCCTCACAGGTGTGCCCAGCCATTTTGGTTTAGCTCATTCTAGATGTAGTAAAACTGACAAATTATAGCTGCTACAAGTCTACCCCTTGTCACTGACACACAATCACATTCCTTTATTATTGTGGGATATTTGTTAACCTTCCCAAGGTTTAATTAAGATGTGGAGGATTCTACACAGTTTAAAGTTTCTGACTTTTTGCTGGGGCAGTCTGCTAGCTACTAACTTAACCTGATACCTGCCATTCTGTCTCCCCACTTTCTGTGGGGAGTCCTGCTCCCATACTTTCTGCTTCAGCTTTGGGTCATCAGCTCTTTATTACACAAAAAAGGTGAGAGACCAGATCTTTTGGGTTCAGACTCCATCTTAGAGAACCTTACTTATGGTTGAACTCGAGTTTACTAACAAGCTGGTGTCTAGCACCAGTTTCCAGGTTACTGTAGGAGGAGCTAAGGTGGGAGGAGTAAGGAGAGGAAGAGGAAAAGGAAGAGGGGGATCTAGGGAGAGCAGAGATGTAGAAGGATGAAGAGCCATGCAGGTATGGAGAGCAGTCCTGGGTAACAACTCATATTTAGGTTGGCTAATTGGGAAACACCTCTAATTGTATGGGCATATTGTTATTGAGCATTTACCAAACATATAAAGCCTTTGATTAATATTTAAGCATTAGAATCTCATTTTCTAACCAGGCCCTCGTGAATGGTGGGATGGTCTGGACAATGCCCAGCCTTGTAGAGACAGCGTGGAAGATTGGCAGAGCCATCTCCCACGCTGGTGTGCTGGTGTCTCGTGGGTGGCAGGGCTGGTGTTTCTGGCTGGCTGTTTCTAGCTGCGGTGCGCATGTGGCCTCTGGCCGTGGAACATGGTGGCTGAGCTAGGCAGAGCCTAGGTAGTCATCCCAAGAAAACACTGATTTAAATATCTCTTCAACAGGTTACAAGTCAGTACCTATCAATTAACCTAGTTTCCAGGTTATTCCCCAACAAGGCCTGCGTCCAGCACCAGTTTTCAGGTTACTCCCCAACAAATCTGCACTTCCAGGTTACAAACCTGCTCCTGACCCTTCACTTCCTAACAAGCACCAATGGGGAGGAAAACCAAAGTTAAGTTTAGGGTTTGGTTCCCAGCACCTGCCAATTATGTTAAAGGCCATAATGGCCCCCAATCAGATATGTGCCAGGCTAGATACTCCTTTCTTGCCTCTATAAATGCTTGCTTGACACTCAGGGGTGTCCTATCCTGTTCTGCTGTGTCATAGATGGTGGTGTGGCTCAAACTAGAGCTTGAAAAATAGACCCTAGAGTTATTGTGTCAGAATCGGCTCCTTGGTCTTTTGGGGTTCATGAATGCTTCTTGATACAACAAAGGCATATTCCAGTTTGAACCAAACAGCAGCAAAACAATTCCTCATCCATCTCTTAGGTTTCCTTTAGGCATTAAGGGCTGTCTGACTTTCATTTCTTGGGCAGGTGTGCAAGAACACAATTTACAAATAAAAAACCAGTACAGCCCATAGAAATAATACCAAAATCTTGCCAGCATGTAGCTCTCCGCCTCTATAGTAATCAACAACTGAAAATACATGGACACACATTTATACAATGTAAGTGAAGGTCACTCCAACACCTCATGTCATGCTTAATTTCCAAATGAGAACAATAACCAGGTTATAATGACTCCTAACATTGATATAACCATCCTAAGTATAATCACAAATGCATTATATATTTAGCCAGGCCATAGTCACTTTTAACATGATAGGACAACCATAAATACATCATAAATTTAAAACAGGTGGCAATGTTCCTTGAGGGACATCCTTTGGGTACCTCAAAGTTAACTATGAAAACCACTATGATAAGTTAAGGTCATCAGAAGTCCTTAGTGACCAGGGGGAAGTCTGAGACCCTAAATTCAATGGAGGGTTTGTTGTGGCTTCTGGCAGGATCACTCTTCACTCTGAAGCCAAAACTTCTAGGTAAGCAGAACTTAAGGTTATAGAAACAGAAATATATTATAGGATAAAGAAATTGAGAAAAGAAACACAAATACCTGTACAAACATACTCTAAACATACTCTTAGATATGACAGAAACACATATGTCAATTATAATCCTTGTTTCTGCACCTGGCCACATAGTCTTAGCTGGTATTTATAATTAACTTTGTCTACTACCCATACTGTGTTTCCTCCACTCTCTGCAAGCACCTTATCAGGTCTTGGATTTTTTTTCTGGAAGAGTGACCCATACCTTCATTGCTTGAAGATCTGTGCCCTTTGTCATCCTGTCTGGGTTATATTGTTGTAGTTTCTCATTGACTTTAATCACAGAACATGGGAGCACTAAGAGACTCCCTAAAGCATCCCTGCACTTTAGACATAATCTTTCTTCTTTGTGAAGAAGCAATTTAATTTCCCCATAATAATTTGGATCAATCACCCCTTTTGACACTGTTATTCTTTCTTAGCCTGTTGATTTATGGTCTTCAGAAGTCCAAAGTGGCCAGGGGGAAATCCAAGACTTTAATTCAATGGAAGGTTTGTTATGGCTCCTGGTGGAAGCACTCCCCACTCTGGGCCCAAAACTTCTAGGCCAGCAGGACTTAAGGTCATAGGAACACGAAGTAAAAAAAGTTCTAGTGGATCACTAGGGGTGATAGTGAGTAGAACTATTTCCTTTTCCACCCCTTGATTCCTGGACTTGTGATCCTGGCTATAGGAGAAACTTTACTGGGCTGGCTAGTTTTATATCAACTTGACGTAAGCTAGAATTTTCTGGAAGGAGGGGGAGGGACCTCACTTGTGTAAATGCCTCCATGAGATCTGGTGGTAGGGTGTTTTCTTAATTAGCAGTTGATGGGGGAGGGTCAAGACTATTGTGGGTGGTGCCATCCCTGGGATTGTGGTCCTGGGTTCTACAAGAAAGCAGGCTGAGAAAGCCATAGGCCCCAAGCTAATAAGCAGCGCTCTTCCATGGCCTTTGTATCAGCTTCTGTTTCTAGATCCCTGCCGGACTCAAGTTCCTATCCTGACTTCCTTCCATGACAATGAAGTAATATGGAAGGATAAGCCAAATAAAGCCTTTTCCCCCAAGTTGCTCTGGTAACGGTGTTTCATCCCAGCAGTTAGTAATCTTAATTAAGACACCATACTTTATATTGGATCCTGCTTCAAGGCATATAGCACCTTCTGAAGAACCTTGCCTCAGCCCCTAGCTGGTTGCTGCTTCATTAGCATTGTAACTATGCCTTGTAAAAACCAGTCCATCTTTCTGTCAGGCCAGCTGTTGCAGTGAGGTGGGCAACATGGTAAAACCAGTGGATTCCATGACTGTGGACCCACTGTTACATTTTTCTGATTCAACAGGTGAGATAAATCCTTGAGAATCCGAGGGTTCAAAGTTCTCAGCTCCAATAGGGTCCTCCCACACATCCCCATCCCAAGTAATAGGTTCCCATCCTTTTCCAATCAATGACATTCACTGTCAACACACTGCAAAAGCTAGGACTTGAATTTTTTTTTCAGTAATTTGGCCAACCTCATAATGGAGGTTTCAGTTTGATTTCCTGCAACTTGAGCCTCATATACACATAAATATATACACACATATACATATGCATGTATACATATATACATACACACATGTATATATGTATAAATATATATAACATATATATGCATATATGCATATATGCATGCATATACACATACAAATACACATACACATACACATACTCATACGGCTTATTAGAATGGTTTCTAATAGTGACTGTCTACCAAATGAATGTCCATGGGTCCTTTAGTCATTTAGTCTTCAAAGTTGAATGTCTCGGCTGATCTTCTATATATACCGAAGCCCTGTAGAAGTAGACTCTACTGCTAGTGAAGGAATAGACTTGATAAGAAGAGTGAGAGCAAAGACGCAAAGCTTCTGCCATGCCTTTTATATAGGCTGCCACCAGAAGGTGTGACCCAGATGAAAAGTAGGTGTTCCCACTTAAAAGATCTGGATTAAAGGTGTATCTTTTCACTTCAGGGGTCCTGATTAGAAGTGAGATTCCCACTTCAAGTGATTTAATTAAGAAAAACAGTCCCTCACTGTTTTTGGTTTTTAGTTAATGTAGATACAATCAACTAATAACCAAGAATAATCACCACACACAGTATCTTTAATCCTGCCTCTAGAAAGGACAGAGCCCTGGTTGACATGTTGAATTTTGGCTTGTCAGGATCAACTTAGACTTCTTTCTCATTTCCATGGCAACAAGATTATATATTTATAGATTTAAGTTGTTTTTATTCAGTTATGTTTAATAGGGTATAGATTTATGTTGTTTAGGACTGCTCAGCTTCTGGTAAATTGTTACAACAATGAGTTTTAATTAAAATTTTGAGAACTTTGAGGTTAGCCTGGTCTACAAAGAGAGTTCCAGGACAGCCAGGCCTACACAGAGAAACCCTGTCTTTAAAAAACTTAAAAAACAAATGAGACCAATTGTAGTAGAGATGCCTAGCAACAATGGCAAACATGCCACCCACTTTGAGTTTTTAAAATTCATCTGTGTGCACTAATAATTCATCAGCCATCTACAATAATTCAACTAGTAGAAATGAGGCATGCAGACTCATAAGAATATCTAGGAAAAAAATCATAGTAGTGAGACAACACAGAGATGGGGTCCCCATCCACTTGACCTGCATGTGGGCATCCAGTCTGAGATGAACAGAACCCTTTACAAATGGAGTTTGTTTCTATTTCCAAAATTTCAATTTCAGTGTAGAGGCTTGGCAGCTTCTTAGGCTTCTGACCAATCTTAGAAGCTATGAATATCTTTGAAGTTATTCTCAATAAATCTTCTAGAATTTTGTTTGTGGATAGTCGAGTATGAAGTGATCATAGCTTCTTGTATGTTCCTGTTATGACCTTGAGAAAATGATGAACAACTTCATTTGTTTCTTGAGCTAAGAAAAATCTTATATGTGTTCAGCCACTGAGAAAATTGACGGAATGAGATGACTCCTCTTGCTAGTTTTCTTATTTTTAAAGTTTCTCTTTATTTACATAAGTCATCTTATTTAAAATTTAATATTAATTATTTAATTTAGTTTTAAAGTTATAATTTATTTTACTTGCTCAGTAAAAAATTCTAAACTGTTATCAAAGATTGACAGAGGGAAAAGTATTGGGTTCTTCCAGGAAGCAAAGAAAGCTGGTGGTTTTTTGAAATGTTTATGGACTACAATTCTGGATTCCTGCTCTGTGTGATTTTGAGTAAACTATTTACCTTTATGTATGACAAATTATTCACCTGTAGTATAGAAGTTACAATGATTATTGATTGTTAGATTTACACAGTATTACTTCAGACATGATACTGACAAAGTACTTATATTATTTTCATTGTGCTGGGGACTGAATCCTTGGCTTTGCACATACTATAAAAGTACTCTGCCTCTGAGGACACCCCAGGTCTTATTCTTGTTCTCTTAATTCATCACTATTGAAAGTGAAGAACAACCTCCCTCTGGAACATAGCTCAACTTTGATATTAGTAATCTGTTTTAGGCCCGTTGTCAGTAAATTCAAGGAAAATATTTTTTTACATTTTCAGAGCCTTATAAAGGCTGCTTCTTATAATACCAAATAAATTTTTTATCTTTAAATCAGAGCTCTTTAGCCATACTAATGCAGACACTGCTATATATAATTTAAAAATGCTGTAACTAAAACCAGAAGATAGCTCAGGAGTCATAGTAGCTTAATTGCAGAGAAATTTCTGAGGATGCTCAACTCACTGGGGCCGATGCAGCATCTTTATGCAATGGTATTTTACTATGTATTTAATTTTGAGGGGAATTTCAAAGCAATATTAGTTGCCTTGAAGAACAGCATGACAACATCTAGCAATGTTAAAGGCATTGTGGTCTAATACACACATTTTGCTTCTGTGCCTGTATTCTAGGAGATCTGTATTCCTGTGCATCAGAAGCCATTCACTCTAATGTTATTGTATCCTTATTATGAATAGCAAGTTATTGGTGGGGAGAGAAGCATTATTCAATAGGAGAATGGTGTACTATAGATTTTTGTTTTGTTATGTTTTACCAAAAAATATCACAGAGGGCTGAAATAAGTGAACTAAAGCCAGAGTGGATAATCCTCAGAAGTAATGTTGGGAGAAAACTTGTTTCAGATGTGAATACATAGAGTGATACAGCCACACAAAATGTTGTGTACTCTTTAATAAAACTGTGTGTAAAATTAATATCTAAGTTTGAAGATAGCATTTAGTATGGGAGGAACAAGAAGGAATGGGATTAAAATGGGTTATGTAGAGCAATATTCAATACTTTCGATAGCATTTTTTTGAGATAAAAAATTACCTGGAGTAATTGTGAGTATGGTTTTAGATGTTTATATGTAAACCATTTCAAGATTCCATAGTATAAATGATCTAAGAATTTCTTCACTTGCCGACATTTAAATTATAGCAGCTCTCTATAAAATGTACACTATTGGTGGTCCATGTGCATTTTAGGACATTTCATAGCATACGTATCTACACTAGCTTCTTATGGTTGCTGTGACAAATTAGCACAAAGGTGTTGATATAACATCACAGAAGTTACTCTCTCCTGGTTCTGGATCATGGGCCACTCATCAATGGCACACCTCTGAAGAAAACCCCTTATCCCTCAGAAGCGATTCACCTTCAGTAGCTCCTCAAGTGTGTATGGGTCCGCCTGCTCCTCTCTCATCCATGATAGACTCAATCTTTGCAGGTCTTGTGAGGGTAATCATAGCTAGTGTGGGTTCATGAGTGAAACAGTGATGTCATGTCCTAGAGACAGCTTTCCATAGAATTAGTCTCCACCCACCAGCTCTAACAGTGTTCTGGTTCCCTCTTCTGTGGTATTCCATAAGTATTGAGGGTGTGTGGGAGTGGTATATACTTTCTATTTAGGGCTGAGCACACACCACTCACTTATTCACAACACTTTGACCAGGAATCCAGAGTCTCTGAACTGACTGAATCCCATCATAAGAAAAAGCTTCTCTGACCAAGGTTGGAAGCATCACTAATCTGTATATAAACATGAATGTTTCGAAGAAAATTTGACAGCATGTTCACTCAGTAAAACAAGGGTAGGAGGTTTCTTCTAGTGTCAGTTACATCCCCAGTGATGGACGTTTGGCCTCTCTTACAGTACTGTTTATGGATTTTCTCCCAGAGTTCAAATCCGATTCAAAAGTGGCTGGTTATCCCTGTAACATTCAAGTTTACTGTTGCAGAAGTAGAATCATCTTGACCGGCAGGTCAGTATTATAGCATGGCAGATTCCATTGCTTGGTAAGAATACTGATGTTTTTTTCTTTTCCAGCAACCTGCAGAGCAGAGTCTAAAATCTAGCCAGTGGGGAAGAAGTCCCAGATCGTTCCACATTTCTCTATACGCCATAGCTAAAGTGTGAGGTATCCTTTGCAATAAGGTTTTACGAGTTTTTCTTAATACAGAAATGCAATTATATTCTTTGTTTATGTATAATGATTAAATAGTAGTAAAAGAAATCCTTTTAAACACTATGAGTGGTGGAGACTGAGCCCATATGCTATGAACATATTCTGTTACTGAATAACACTCGTATTTTAGTCATTTGAACTTTTAATATCAAAGTTTATAGTTTATTAGTCTGAGTTCATAAGCAGTAATTTATTTTCTGAAGATCAAAGTCAAAAGTGAAATAAGAGAAGCAGTGTAGTGATAGCTTCCTTGAGTTGCTAAATTTATTAAAAATTATGGTGCTAACCAGCCGAATGCTGCTTACAATGAACATGCTAAATTCAAACCATATCACTAGAGCTTCAGAAAATTATTTCACTGAGCCATTTTGACTTTGATCTTGCCTGGACTAATCTCTGAAATTGAACAAGAGCAAGGAAAACATGAAACACAATTGGCTGTTTTGAGGGGGAACCAGTTACATATAGTATGATTTAACCAAAGACAGATTATCAACACTAAAACTGTTGAATTCAAAATTTCTGCTTTATACTTTATGTTACGGTTACTATCTGTATTTATCTTTTTCCATGGGACTCTATTACAAATATCCCAAGTTCAAAGAAAATATGTTTGTTGACTTGAACTAAATCTTACTTAAAATGAACAAGCGAGCAAGTAGAGGGGGTTAGCATCTAAGGATCATCAAGACATGAACTCCATCTGAAGCCATTGTTATGATTGTTCTTTGGTTAAATGCAAGCTTTCCAAGAATGGCTTGTTCACAGCAACTGATTTTCAGCAATGCCATTTGACTATAAGCAGGTCTGACAAATGCAGATACTGAGAGCAGGCTTTAGAAATAATCCACACAGATAAATGATAACCACAAATACACTGCATTTTTCTTGTAAAAGGTATATACCTCTTTCAGGTAGAATGCCTTCATATCTCAAATTAACACCAGAAGTTGGATCAAATGACTGGAAGATTCTCCCATCGGTGAAAGAAATCTCTCTCAGTGAACTGCATTTGATGTTTTAGCATTTTAAGTCAGAAATCAACACTGGATGTGTGTGTGTGTGTGTGTGTGTGTGTGTGTGTGTGTGTGTGTGTGTTTTCCTTTGTGTACTATAGCTTCGCTTATATTATTTTCATTGGTGGATATAGTAGGATGAAATAATGAAAGAACATGTGTTGAGATGTAATCTGTGATAGGAAAATACCCTTCAAGTGGAAGCTGCTTTCAGTTAAGTAGCATGTGGACTGGAGCTCGCACAGGTGACTTCCAGTAAGATGAGGAAAAAGCACATGTGAAGAGCTCATGGATTTTTTTCTCCACTACTTATTCTAGACTTCCAACAAAAATGACCGTTTCCCTCTTTTCATGTAGAAAAGCACACACACTGAGGTGATTTGAACTAGGCTTTATTTTTGCTATTGCTATGTAGGATCATCTACTTCTATGACATTAACATATGCCACCAACCCTGTTTCGTGCTTTGTTTTAGAGTGAGATGAAGCTCCATTTCCTTAAAGGGATTCAGCAAGTGATTTGGTTTGTCCATTAGGATTAATATTCAGTAGGATTGAGCACATTGTTTACAACTGCACTGCGGATAGCCTAGTTGTGCACATATTATAGATGCTACTCAAGATGGCTGGCTGTGGCCCGGTGTCTCCAGGAAAACAGAATAGGAAGGTGGATGAAGCACAAGTGTCTCCTGCTTGTTCTACACAGTCACATTTCAAGATGAGTCTTGCTAAATTGTGGGAAGAACATGACTATTCCTATGAAAATGGCTGTCTGTTGCCAGGTGGGCGGGATCTCTGAGGAGCTCTGTCCATTGAGATCCTTGTGTTTACCCTCCATTTTTGAAGGGTCATCAAAGGCAAAAGAACCAAGAGAGTTAAGACCAGAGGCACTAACAAGACCCAAAGGCTATGTATTTTAATTCTAGGCCAATAGTTGCTTCCCTCAGACTAGACTGATGCTTTTATTCTCCACACAAAAGGAAAGGCTTTCTGTTCATATTTTCCCTTAGGAAGAGGAAGATTCGTGTAGATCCAGGTATTAAGGAATTTTAACCCTCTTCCCATTATATAACGAGTCTGCAAATGCTGAATTAGAAAAAAAATGCTTTTTCTGAGAGCTGCTTTCTTTGGTGGATTTGCTTTTCAAGTACATTGACTTCAGTGCTCACCTTTCAGAGGGATATAGAAAATATTTCAGCAATGTGTTTTGGTTAGTTCAAGCTGTGTCTGGTCTTACAACCCACAGACAAAATTAGGAAACAATTATTCTAGAACTCCCAAGTCTGTTCACACCATACTCACTTGCTAACTAGGCTTGAGGGCCTCAGTTTTCTAACAGTTTTCTTCTGAGTGTGTTGGCCATTGTGGTGAATGGACATTGTAACCACAGCTTATACTTTTATCCTGATGTCTTTGCTTGCTTAGAATTTGTTTTGGTTGTCTTATTTTTTTTTTTAAAAAAATTCAGATTGTTTGATGATTTTATACATGTCTACAATGTGTTTTGAACAAGCCCAGCCCAAATCCCTCCCCTTCAGATCCTCCTCTTCTCTTTTTCCAGTCAATTAGTGCTTTGGGTTAAATACCCTAAATCCACTTAGTGATGCCTGAACTATTTTAAAACACCAGCAAAATATTATTTAAAATTTTGTAAGTGGGTTTCATGGACAACCCTTTATTTGTCTACCTAACTTTGTGGTTTCACATACTGTTCACTGATTTACATATCAGTTGGTTCTTGCCTGGTCTGAATACCCCTTTCTTAAGCAAGAGGCTCTATGGTTTATCTTACATAACAGAAACTGGAAAAACTAAACAGAAGATCATATGTTGTATGTGATGTAATTCTGTAATTTTATAATTGCATTTAGAAAACTCTTGACATATGGGAAGAATATTTCAATGAGACTGTGTGTTGGCTGCATGCAGGTGCTGGCAAAGGCCAGAAGAGGGTGTCAGATTCCTTGGGGCTAAAATTACAAGTGGTTATAAGCAGACTAATGTGGATACCAGCACTTGAACTCAGGTCCTCTAGAAAAGCAATATTTGCTTTTAATTTTGAGCCATCTACCTAGTCTTAGGGTAAACAATTTTAATTTGATAAATTTATGTTCTTTATTAGAATGCACTAACAGGGACTACAATATAGTAGTATCCACAAGAAGTGAAATTCTTCATTGATGTCATAAATAGGGAAAGTCTGTGTTTTTGTTTGTGTGTATATATATGTGTGTGTGTGTGTGTGTGTGTGTGTGTGTGTGTGTCATGTATGAATATATGTGGGTGTGCACTTAGGAACATGAATAGGATACAGACTATCTTCTACTTCTCTTGTTTTATTGCCTTGAGAAAAGGTCTCTCACTGAACGGTAAATTTTATTTCAGCTAAGCTTTTTGGGCACCATGCTCTTAGGATCCTCCTGTCTCTGGTTGCTTATGCTGGGGTTACAGGCACATGTAGCCATGCCTGGTTTTAACACTGTTCTGAGGATTCAAACTCAGGTTTTTGTGTTGGCAGAACAAGGACTCTCAACCGCTGAGCTACCTCCCTATTCCAGAAAAATATTTTTTTTAATAAAACATTTTTGAAGAAAGTGATCCTGCAAGGCATGTAAAAAGATGGTTGAACCAGGGAGAAGTACTTAACATTAAGATACAAACAGCAAAATGAGTTGAGAATGTTCTCCATGTAGAAAATCTTAACTATGAATATTCTAAGTACTTCAGCATCTATGTAGGGAGTATCTTTTGGTTACTTGAAAAACAATTTTTTTATACAGTGTATTTTTTAATGTACTATTTCCCCTCAATTACTTCTAGATCCTCCTCACCTCCCTACTCACATGACTTCAGGCTTTCTCTAAAAATCAAACAAAATCAAAACAAACAAAAAAACCAATAGGACAAGAAACCTTCCAAACCAAATCAAACCAATCCAAACTACACCAAACCAAACCAAAAATCACATATACACAAAAATCACACAGTCCATTTTGTATAGGTCAAATACTCCTGGGTATGGGGCTTGTCTGGAGAGTGGGTGATATACACATTGACAGAGTATAATTTATCAATAAAAATATTACTGCTTATAGAAGAGTTGTTTTCGATGCTGTCTTAGGGTTTCTTTGCTGTGAAGAGACAACATGACCACAGCAACTCTTATAAAAGAAAACATTTAATTATCACTGGCTTACAGTTCAGAGGTTTAGTCCATTGTCATCATAGCAGGAAGCATGGCAGCATGCAGGCAGACATGGTGCTAGAGAGGTAGCTGAGAGTTTTACATACAGAGCCACAAGCAGCAGGATGGAGACATTAGATGTGGCTTGAACATTTGAAACCCCAAAGCCCACCCTCAGTGCTAAACTTCCTCCAACCAGGCCACACCTCCTAATCCTTGTCAATAAGGCAACTCCCTAATGACCAATAATTCAAATATATGAGTTTATGGGGGTCATTCTTATTCAAACCACCACAGATGCTAATGATTTTACATTTGCTAACTACACTATACAATGTTCAGATGATTACAAATCACTTTATATGATGGACATAAGACCATTGTCAAATACAAACAGTTAAGAATCCAATTAAAAGAGGATGATTACTCCACTTCAATTATTTTAAATCTTTATCTAACAAATAGAGGAAAGTACTTTGCTTTGCTTTCAATGTACCTGCGAAGATTTTCAGTAAGAAAAAATTGTTTTCTTGAAAGTGGTTTATGAATGGAAGTGTTTGATAAGATCACTGTGACAGAACACTGAGTAGGGGGGAATTTGAGGGTGGGGAGGTGGGAGTGGGAAGGTAGGTAGGGGCACATCCTCATAGAAGTGGGAGGAGGGGGGCTGGGATAAGGGGTTCCTGGGTGGTGGGGGGAATGGGGTAAGGAGATAAAAATCTGAAATGTAAAAAATATCCAATAAAAAAAAGTGAAAAAAAAAAGATCACTGTGACAAAGCAAATTGTTGGTTAATGAAAAAAGTTTAAATTAGTGCTGGGGAGAACTCTCAAGAGATTACAGTACTTGTTATAAAAACAAGTTCAAGTACCCAGTGCTCATGTAAAACGCTGCCTGTCTGCAGACATCTGTAATTCCAGTACAAGGAGTAGAAAAAGGAGGACCCCAGCGTGCTAGCCAACCAGACTAGCTACAATAGTGAGCCTGAGACTAAGTGAGAGATCCTGTTTGGAAACCTAAGGTGGGGAGCAATTGAGGAAGACATCCAGCATTCTTCTCTGGTCTCCACAGGTACGCTCATGGGTGAAACTGCACACACAGATGTACAAACACTATAGATACATGCCCACAGCCCATACACTAAAAACAAAGGAAAACTGCTTGGGTTAAGTAATTTTGGTTATTTCTGCAGCTCATTGTACTATCCACAGTGCGTGTATCTGGATGATGTCTTCTCTTTTTACATCACTAGTTACTCCCCAAACAGGGTTTTTGCAATGCTGCTGTAAGCACACATACCATGGTCTTGATAGAACTCTTGATTTCCTTTCAGAGTTTCCTGCTCTTTCAGTGTCTTTTTCTCTTGGGTGCTACTGCTCCTGTCTCTGGCTTTGAGCAGACTTTGGGGTCCTGAGGTGCAGACTTCAGTGTGTGAGTTTTTACAGTGGTTTCCTCTGTTCAACCAGGATCAAGGTAATACTTAGATCAGAAGAGAAGTGGGACGTCATCTTTTCTTATGCTTGTTGTGTGTTTCTACTTAAGGGGTAATAAGTGTGGCTGTGCTTCTGTGACTGACAGTGATTTGGGTGAGCACTCCTTTAAGTTTCTTTGGCAGCACTCTGTTTCTAGGACAAGTCTAAGGACTTTGTTGTGGACAAAATAATCTGTAATAATCATTACCTTCTTCTGGCACTTAAAGTCAATCTTCTTTA
The DNA here is from genome assembly GCF_011762505.2 of Arvicanthis niloticus. Taxonomy (NCBI): domain Eukaryota; kingdom Metazoa; phylum Chordata; class Mammalia; order Rodentia; family Muridae; genus Arvicanthis; species Arvicanthis niloticus. The sequence continues at coordinate 9,652,285 of NC_047668.1, read as the reverse complement.
ATTAGTTTCTCCTCAGAGACACTTTTGGTCCACTATAAACAGACACCTGTCAGGGCATCCTTCAGGATGACTAGATATTTTCATGTCAAACTTAGCAGTAGCATGATCTCTGTTGTTTCTCAGGAGGATTTTTTTTTCAGGTAGTTTTTTTTCTTTCAAATCTGTCTTAGCAGTTGAAGTCCAAATGCCACAGACTCACATTGAGAGTTCCACTATTTTAACAGATAATGGATGTTGAGGTGTCATTTTTCTCTTGGGGCACAGCATCCATCAGGAATCAATTACTGTGTATACAAGAATTCCAAGAGTCCTCATCTTCAGGGAACTTAGCTCATTGATCAGTACTTCATTCGTAAGTACTGTACACTGGGATAAGTTATATAACAACACAGTAATACACTATGACACATACACCCACAACCACAGAGAGAGGGAGGGGGCAAAGAGTCAGAGATATGGAAGTGTTTCCAGAGGGCAGAGGGCAAAGGTTTGCCTATGGGTAAGGAGGGACCAGTGGTACATCTGAAAGCCATGCATGCAATGTGAACAGAAGGTAGGACACATTTACTGTATGGTGTACCGAACTAAAGAACCTAGAAAATCAGGAATTGCTGGAAGATTTCAAACAAGACAGAGACTTGGATTTATCAGTGAGGAGGCAAAGCAAGGAGTTATTTATGAATTCCCTCTGCTGTTCTTGTTACACAGTAGAAAGGTAACAAAGATATGAATAAAGAAAGTGCAACTGCATAGAAAGATGAACTTAATACAATTGGGATGGAGAGGCTATTTAGGAATTATTTAGGGGGTAGAAACAACATAATTTGGTGAATAGATCTGGCATTGTGAGGGGCTAACAGCCATGAGAGAATCCCAGGACCATTCCTCTGGTTTCTTGTGTGTTGCCATCTTGAATCACTGGGTACTGGGCAAGATAAATTCTAAAGAGGAAAGGACAGTGAGATATCCTAGTATTATAAATGACTAAACGAGGATACAAGCATGGGAAAAAAGGAGACAGAAGACAAAGAGAAGGGATATAGAAATAACATGAAACTAACTGGCCAGAACCTGCGAAGACAGGAAAAGCAAACAACAATCAGAGAGAAGTGATTTTTGGGGCTACTCCACTCTCATTTTTTGGTAGTATGGCACACAAAGGCAGTGGCTGTTTGTTTACGAGAGTACAAGTGAAACAAGATAGAGATTTGAATCTTAGCTAGAGAAAAAGTGAAGAAGACTATATAAAAGAAGGAAAGAGTAGACCATTCTTGGTGATTCTGCAATAAGACTTGTGATTACCACACAGCTCAGCTCTTTAAAAATGTTTGTTTACTCTATAAGATTCATGAAAGACAACTTTTTTCCCAGGACTCACTCGTCATTAGCATATTGGAAAAGGAAGAGCTGGAGAGAAAGAGCAAAGACAAGAGAATGAATGTGCTTCAGTTTCTTTCATAGGTAGAAGCTGTCTCCACCTGTATATATCAGGAAGACAGTGAATGAAGTCTGGTACTGGAGAGTATTTACAATTCCCAATTTTTGCTTCTAGAACTGTGCCCACACTAAATGACCATGTAAGCTTGCCTGACTCCTCCATTCATAGGCCTGTTGGGCTGCGCTGATGAAACTAACACTTGAGTGAATATAACACATAAAAATCAGTGTTCTGAGAAGTATTTACAAAAAAGTGGGTTTTATTAGACTTTATTCAGGAAATAGAAGCTTTGTCAAAACCATGAACCTTTTAAAAATAAGTATTTCAAAATTGCTGAAGAAAGGAAAAATATTTGGGTATTTTTCTCATAGGATCACTGTATAATAGAAGCGTATTCTATGATATTTTTCTGAAATCACCGAGGGAAGACATATTTTGAAATGTGATTTATATTATAATATACAATCAACATCCCATTGATTTTTCAGTTCCTGAAAGTGCAGCTCAAGTTTGATCAATGCTCAGTAGAGGATCAGTAATTAAACAATAATGATTTTTTGGACTGGAGGTAGTTAATATTATGGCAGATTGCTTTTCTGTGAGAAGTTCAGGGTCTTAATGTTTTTGGTGAATAAAAGTAAGCTTTTATTATATTATCATTTCAGGCTTTAGTCCATGAGACTTAAAGAAAAGTGTATAAACCCATCACTGCCACAGGTGTGTGACAACCTGAAAATTACTAAGTCAAGAGGCAGCATCTTCAGAGATGTAAGGGCCCTGTGCTTCTGTTGATGTCTCACTTGCCACCTCGTATGATATGTGCATAAAAAGTGAACAGTTGTACAGGGCAGAAACAAAGCAGACAGGAAATGAGCAAGTCTTCAATGAGAATGTTCTTCACAGTGTCCGCAGTGATGCCACCAATCTCATGATGTAAACACAAGGAGTAAAACTATTCTCAAATTCCCTGATACAGACACCCACTATTCGTTAGCCAATATTGTGTATTCTTATTTAAGAGTCTCAGAAATGTCAGGAGGCATATCTGGAGGTGCAGGTCTGAAGTTGTCTTGAGACGTTCTAAATTTTTGGTAAATAAAGTTAGGAGGGAGAAGCTATGGTGCCCTGTGTGTGTGTGTGTGTGTGTGTGTGTGTGCGCGCGCGTGCACACGTGTGCACATATAGAGTTTGATTATGATAACTTGTATTGTAAAAGAGACTTATATGTTAGAGACGATGTTATACATGTTTTCTATGTGGGGAAAGTGAAAGTATTCTTCGAAATTCAGCATATTTAAATTCTGTTGACCATAAGGAGTAACACAGGATTCAGCGGGAAAAATCAACCATAGAGTATGTTCTAAAATATCAAACATGGTGGTATGTACCCTATCTTTTTAGTCTACATTGAAATGTGGGGTTTAATATATTTTAGTGTATCAGGCTAAACTGATTTGTAGGCTCTCACTGCAAATCCAAGGCACTACATAACGTCACACAGAAATACTTAAGTATGTGTCCCTAATACATGTGAGGCTTTAAAATAACATCCAAATGTCCATCACATCTAACATTTATTCTTCTAGATCATGTAACAACTAGTGCATGTTCTGTTGTCCCTTATTATCTCAAACGTGGAATTTTTGTCATGGTAGAGTTTGAATCCTGGACTTGTGTGTATTAGGACCAAACTGCAACTCTAGTTCTTAAGAGTATCCTTTATAATGGTGTGTGTGTGTGAATATGAAGATCACTACTTTTATTACAAGTCTGTCATTAAGTACGCAGACCTTTTTCATATTCCAGTAGTAGCCCCAATAATGTTTTATCATGCATTATTTATATTAGAAGGCTTAGATTTGCATATGAGAACTAATAAAAGATGAGAGGTATAAAGGTCAAAGAGAAACTCAATGGAAACAGTTATATGTGCGGAAATATGCACAATCAGAATCCTACTGCATTTTCTATAGCATTGCTAATCAGAAGAGGGAATACATCTAGAATAAAATTTAGATAACAACTCCTAACAGAATGTAACCAGGAATTTCAAATTTCTCATAAATGGTCAGGTGGTAATTCAATGAATTTTGACTTTTTCAGTTTTGTTTGTAATGTACATATTTGTTTTTGTCTGGTTCTTTGAGGCAGCTGTTTTACTGTGTAGCCTTGACTGGTATGGAGCTTTCCTATATAAACAAGACTGGCCTCAAACTCACAGATCCCCACACTCCTCTGCCTCCAGAGTGCTGCTGTTAAAAGTGTGTCCGACCATACCTCGGGTTTAAATAGGGTATAGTAACATCTCCTTAATTATAAGGTGATTTTCTTTTTCTTTTTCTTTTTTTTTTTTTTTTTTTGTCAAAAATAGATTTCCTCCTTCTCCTTTGCCCCTTTCTAAGTTTCTGGCATCTTTTCTCTGTTACTGTCATGTAAATGTATACATATAAAAACTCAGAAGTTAATGATATTTGCTTTTTATGAAACTGAGTTTTCTCTTAATATCATGTTTTGAAGTTCCATCCATTTGAAATTCATAATTTCATTTTGTTTACTGTCTTTGTGTAATGCATGCTATTTTCTTTATTGTTTTATCTATTGTTTGAAATCTAGGCTGGTTTCCTTTACTTGTCATTATAAGTGGTCTATGAACAAGGCTGGATGAGAAAATCTCTCTCTGGTGAGATACAGAGCACTTTGGATATTTACTGAGATGTGGAATAACAGGGTCTACTTTTAGTTTGCAAAAATTTTGTTATAAAAAAAAAAACCATTGGAAATAGTAGTTTACTCTTGTGAGAAGTCTCCACACGGCTTTCTACAGTGTACCAGTTTGTATCCCTCACTAACAGCGGATGAGAACCTCTTTCCTCACACCCTCTCCAGCATTTGTTGTTATTTGTTTTCTTTTCTTACTTTAGAAGTTTTCTTGAGAATAGCATATATGAATATCATATCTCTATTATTAGTACCCTTTCCTTATCCTGCTCCATTTCCTCCTGTGTCCTTTCCACTTTGTCTTAAACTCATGAGCTCTTCTTTATCATTGTTGCATATAAGTGTAACATATATATGCATAAATATCACCTGTGGAGTCTACTTAATATGCATGTGTGTTTAAGGCTGGCTACTTCCGATCGGATAACATATCAGGAGGCTTATTCGTGATGAAGACCTAATCTTTCTCTTAGCTGCCATTGATTATAGATCTTCACCAAGGTGTGAAGATCTTGTGAGATTTTTTTCCATTCAAGTCAGAGTGTTAACTGATGTCATTGTGCTGATCTTGTTTTGGTGACCATATTGCTGAGATTGCATAGGTGAAGCTCCATGTTACATATAGAAGACACTGCTTCACAGCAGACATCCTGGTCATCTGGCTCTTCTAATCGTTCTGCCTGCTCTCCCATGATGTTCTCTGAGCTGTAAGGATTGTGTTGTAGATGTATCAGTTGTGTTTGGTCACACCACAGTTGCGTGTTCCCTACATTGTCACCAGATGAGATTTCTATAGTGATCTCTGTTTGCTAGGAAAAGTAAAAAGCATCTTTGATGAAGGGTATAAAGACAAGTATTTAGAATGCAAATAGAAATAACACTGGTTTAGGAAAGGCAGTAGTAGGGTCTATGACCTCACCAGCTAAGGTAATTGGTTAGGTTTATTGAACGGGGAATGAATTATCTCCTATCAAGCAGTCCTTAAGCCCAATTTGTTAGGAGCCGCGGTGAGCTTGACAACATTCGCCATTACAAGATGGCGCAGGCATCCTGTCCTCCCACAAGTAAACAACTAACTGCGCAGGTGCAAAAGGCAAAAGCGCGCCAAAGTCACTGACCATCCCAGGGCGTAATATGGGGTAATGAGTGAACAGCCAATCAGAAGTGAACACGGCACTCTAGGGTACATATAGCAGTGCCTTTCCAGGGCTTGGGGTCTTTCCGCTTCTGCTGATACAAGAATAAAGCCTCGTTGTAGTAACCACCTGAACACTGCCTCACGTGTCTCTTTTGCGGGCGAAGGGGACACGGAAGAGGCCCGGAATATCTGGTGCCGAAACCTGGGATTTTCAAGGCGCTGCGGGAGACCCCCCCCACCGAGATTGGGGAGGGTTAAAAGACTACAGGATAGAGGTACGTCTCTGAGAGGTATGCTTGGGGTGGAAGCCTTGGTTGCGAGTGGATTTTCACTCATTGCCGCCGCTGCACTAGTTGGCCTCTTGTTTGCGTTGCTTTCGCTTTTAGCTTATTTGTGTTGTGGGGATCCAGCTCGCAGCACAGCTATTAGGGCAAGTCAAGAGGTTTCAGGAGAGGTCCACTCCAGGGTATCAGAAACAGAGCGTGTTAGCCGGCATCAGGCCAAGGAGCCTGGGGAAAAAGATCAGGCCAAGGAGCCTGGAAAGGAGAAGCAGGCAAAAAAGCCTGGGCAACAGAGGCAGGCCAAGGAGCCTGGTCAAAGAAAAGAGTACTCAAAAGGAACAGGTGCCACTGCAGGGCCTATTAAGGTTAAGGACCCTTCACCAGTTGGTGAAGAGAGAGTGGAGGTCATAAGGACCCCCCTATATCCCATTAAGGAGCTTGCCTCCATAGACCTTGGCAGCTCCGAGGAGGAGAGCCTAGAGGAGGAGGCAGCCACCTGTGCAAAGGATAGCCGTTCTGGGATAAGACTAAGAAAGACCTTGAGCCCCTCGGCAGCGCCCTTGCCTCAGGCCTATGCCCCGGGCAGTGCCTCTAATTCATTTCTCAGCCCAGGAGATCGGAGACAGCTACAGCTGGTATTTCCGGTCTTTGAAGTGGCAGAAGGGGCCCGGAATACCAATTAAATGGCTGTGAGTTACCTCCATGATATGAGTGCCACTATTTCATGCTTGGAGTTATCTTGCTGTGCTGGCTATTTCTGTGGTCCACAGGCTTTACATCTGGATAGAACTAGTGATTGCTTTCCTCCCTTGGCATCTTGCACAGAAGTTTCTAATACGAGAGCTAGTCCTCAGAGAGGAGTCTTCTAGGTTGGTTCCAGCTCAGTTCCTCTAAGTCCTTTATCTGCAGTGTGTGTTGTCTTCAGCAATAGGGTCGGATTTTCAAGTTCTGGGAGTCAACAAAGAACAATATTAATAGCTCATGTAGCTTGAAGAGTCTATTGGACTTTCTTGGCCACCACTTCAAAGAAGAAGTTTCTCATGCTAGGCTCTTGAGACATTGTTAGTTTATGAAGAGAGCATTATTATATCAAGTGATTTTAAAGAAACGTATAAAAAGTCATTTTAATATCTAACAAAATAGACTTCAGACAAAAACTAATCAAAAGATGGGGAAAGACTCTACATACTAATCAAAGGAAAAATCTACCAGGATGACATTTCAATTCTTAAAATTTCTGCCCCAACATAAGAGCATCCAAGTTTGTAAAAGAAACACTACTACATCTTAAATCACACATTGACTTTCACATGCAGGCAATGGGAGACTTCAGTACCTACCAATCTCACCAACGGACATATCATCTAGACAAAAAAATAAATAGAGAAACACTGGACCTAACAGATGATATAAATTAAATGGACCAGATATTTACAGAACATTTTTCCCAAGCACAAAACAATATGCTTTCTTCTTAGAACCTCATGAAACTTTCCCAAAATGACCACATACTTGGACACAGATGGTCTGAATATGCTTAGTCCAGGGAGTGGGACTATTAGGAAGTGTGGCTTTGTTGGAGGAAGTGTGTCATTGTGGGTGTGAGCTTTAAGGCCCTCATCCTAGAGCCCTGGAAGTTAGTCTTCTAGCAGCCTTCAAATAAAGATATAGATCTCTCAGCTCCTCCTGCACCATGCCTGCCTGGATGCTGCCATGCCCCTGACTTGATGATAATGAACTGAACCTCTAAACCTGTAAGCCAGCCCCAATTAAATGTTGTCCTTTTAAGAATTGTCTTGGTCATGGTGTCTGTTCACAGCAGCAAAATCCTAAGACACAAGAAAATGGAAATAACTCCCAGAATCCTATCAGACCACTCTGAATTAAAGGTGGATATCAACAACAGCAGAAATAACAGAAAGCTTACAAAGTCATGGAAACTGAACAACTCTGAACAACAAATGAAAAATGGGTCCAGACAGAAATAAAGGAAGAAATTAAAGACTTTCTAGAATTTAATGAGAATGAATACACAGCATACTTAAACTTATGGACACAATGAAAGCAGTGTCAAGAGAAAAGTTCATAGCACTAAGTGCTTACGTTAAAAAAAAAAGTGAGGTATCTCATACTAGCAACTTAATAGTATACCAGAACGCTCTAGAACAAAAAGTAGTAAGCACACTCAAGAGGAATAGCCTGCAAGAAATAATCATACTAAGAGGTGAAATCAATAAAACAGAAACAAAGTGATCAATGAAAACCTTAAGAAAACCAATAAGGTAAACAAACCCTTATCCAAAATAAGAAAAAGACATAGAGACAGTATCCAAATGAACAAAATCAGAAATGAAAAGGGGGATATCAGACACCACAGGAATTCAAAGAATCATTAGGTCACACTTTGAGATGTGCACTCCACAAAATAGGGGCATCTAAAAGAAATGGCCAGTTTTCTCAATAGGTACTACGTACCAAAGTGAAATCAAAATCAGATAAAAGATTTAAGTGGACTAATTAGAAGCAGATATTAAAAAAAAAAATCTCCAAACCAAAAAAAAAAAAAAGCCCAAGGCCAGGTGGTTTTAGCATAGAATTCTACTGGACTTTCAGGGAAGAACTAATAGTAACACTCAACAAATTATTCCACAAAATAGAAACAAAAGAAATTTGTGCCAAGCGAACTGTGCCATCAGACAGAAGAACTAGTAAAGCTGACTGTGCTCTCACCCTTTAAATCTCAGAATTGAGAATGACCTCTGCCTGCTCTGGAACACAGAACCATAACTCCCCACTGAGAGGACCCGGACAATCAGTCATGTAGGGAAAAGACCTTGAGTCCTGCCCCATGCAGATAGAATATCACTAACACCTCAAACTAAGTCAACGGGAAATATCTACCCCTAAATCCCACCCTACTCCTCAGTGTTTATAAAGTCCCTGTCCATGTGGAATAAAGTGTACAAGTTATTTCACCAAAGATCATCTGAGAGTGTGTTACACTGAGTTGTACAACTTCAGAAGGGTTCTTTCTCCCAAAGGTTTCATCGTTGGACCTTGGACCTACCTGGCTGATCAACCTCATGCTACCCCCACTGCCCTCCACTGCTGCTGAGTCGCCTGCCACTGTCACCCTTGCCTCTGGCACTGGTGTTGTCCTGGTAGCGAATGAGACCTGGGCCCCTCCTCCCCTCTCCCGACCAGCCTTGTGCAGGCCCAAACCTCCTTGCTTCCCTTCTAAGGGCTGTAACACTTTTGGCTTTTCTGGAAGACTGAAATTGTGAAAACTATTCATCTCATTTCTGTGAAGGAGGACAAAAGAACATCGCCAAATCTATTTTATGAGGCCACAGATTCAACAGAGAAAGGTAATTTCAGATCAATTTCCCTCATGAACAATGATGCAAAATAATCAAATACTTGCCAGCTGAATATAAGGACACATCAAAAAGATTGCCTACCATGATCAAGTGGGCTTCATCCTAGAGATGCAGAGGTGATTCAACATATGGAAATTAGTAAATGTAAGCCATCATATAAACACAAAGAAAAAAACCAAAGAAGCACACGATCATCTCATTAGGTACAGAAAAAGCCTTTGACAAAAATCCAATACCTCTTCATAATAAAAGTCCTAGAGAGACTAGGGATACAAAGGTCATACTTAAACATAATAAAGGCATTTACAACAAATCTATACCCCAAATCAAATTAAATGGAGAGAAACTCAAAGCTAGTCCCCTAAGATCAGGGATAAAAAATGTTATCTACTCTTCCCACATCTATTCAATGTAATATTTGAAGTTTCAGCTAGAGCTAAGACAACTGAAGCAAATCAAAGGGATACAAATTGGAAAAGAAGTCAAAGCATTGTTATTTGTAGCTATTATAATAATATACATAAATAACCCTAAAATTTTACCAGAGAACTTCTATAGCTGATGAACACTTTCAGCAAAGTAGTAGGAGACAAGATTACCTTTAAAAAAGAAAAGAAAACCAGCAGCTCTCGTACACACAAATGCCACATAGACTGAGAAAGAAATCAGGGAAACAACAATTTTCACAATAGCCACAAATGATATGTTTTGAGGTAACTCTAACCAAGCAAGTGAAATACTTGTATGATAAAAACCTCAAGTCTTTGAAAAAGGAAATTAAAGAAGACATCAGAAGATGGAAAGATCTCACATGCTTGTGGATCAGTAGGATTAACACAGTAAAAATAACCATCCTACCAAATGCAATCTACAGATTCAATGCCATCTCCATCCAAATTCCAACACAGTTTCTCACAGACCTTCAAAACAGAGTTATCACCTTCATATGGAAAGGCATTTGCTCAACCATGTTCACTGTGGTTTTATTCATAATAGGCAGAAACTGGAAAAAACCTAGATGTCTCTCAACAGATGAATGGATAAACCAAATGTACTTTTACATAATGGTATATTTCTTAGCTATCAAAAAATATTTCAAGAAATACGCAGGCAAATAGATTAAATTAGAAGAAAAGTAATCCTGAGTGAGGTAACCCATACTCAGGAAGGCAAATATGGTATACATTCATTTATAAGTGGATATTTGTTATTAAGTAAATGACAATCCAAATAACTTGGGTGGCAATGAAGTCAGGTGTAGAGACGTAGCTGGGTTGGTGTATAGCATGTGCTTCCTGGTCCAAGGATAGAGTGTAGGGGTAGATCTGGCTTGGAGGAAAATTGGATGTGTCTCAGTCGGTACCTGGGGTGGTGGTGGCAGGTGAGTGTGTTCTGATGGAGACAATGGAAGTTGATTATAGTGCTTGTGAGGTGGCCTGAGTAGGCCAAGGTACTGGATGTGGTACTTTGACTAATTCTGTTTTGACAAGGAGAAGGCATGCATTGGGAGGTCAGGGAGACTCACCAGGCCAGACCTAAGATAAAGAGGTGAGAAATCTGGTTGTAATTTCATTTTTTTTTAGCTCCCTCCCTGCAGTATTTCTGAAGTTTCATGATGCCTGTTTTGTCCTCTGGATAGGTTGCTTATTCTAGTTACCCTGTTTGGTGTGTTCTGTGGCTCATGTCTGTGGTTCAGTCTGTGTAACAAGAGCACTGTAAGCAAAGGAAAGACCAAGAGAGAAGAGCAGTCTAGGTGCCTGGCTCTTTTAGAACTGCAGCCACTCTTAAGATTGAGAAGTTCTGGCTTTTGTGGATCCCCATAGCTGTGGTTGACTTGCCAGAGGTCCATCTATTCCAGTAATTATTCCTTTCAGCTGTTCAAAAAGCACCATTAGAGAGTTCACAGAGAAAGTAAGGGGATGAACTCAGAGGATTTCCACACTCCCTTGACTGTCAGAAGAATTACTCTTGGATCTTTAAATCAGAGCTGGCGGGCTTCTGACTTTCTGCATCACAAAGCTCACATTCTGGCTATGTTGAGTTCTTGTAAAGGTATACCCCAGGGAAAGTGCCATGCTTGCCTCCAACTTGGTGAAACTCAAGAGTTCTGGTAACACCTGCTACTAATTACTTTAAGTCATTCAATAGGTGCCTTTATAACTGTCTAGATTTTTGTAGTTGTATTTAGTGGGCAGAAAAGGTTGAAGCATGGATATTTTATCCCAGCTGGAGTTTGAGTATTTTATAAAATGTAATTAAAAATTGCGACACATGTTTCAAAATCAAAACGATGAACAAGACACTCCTAGAGAAGTATGTCATCTTTTACCCCAGAGACAACCATATTTGCAAAGACTAGATTATATTATTATGTTTAATACTAAAAAGTTAGTATTGATATTTGCTTTCTGCTTCTTCCTTTCTTACAGAAAAGACAACATACTAGTCAGACTTTTGTATCTTGATTTTTTGCTGTTAATTATGTATACTTGCTTTGTAGCCACTTCTGCCTATAAAGATTTTTTCCTTATTCCTTTTAAAGATTGTGTAGTGTTCTATTGTATTAATTTACCAGGGGCTTTAGTTAGTTTTCCTTTCCTTTTTTTCCCTTCCCTTCCCTCCCCTTCCCTTCCCTTCCCTTCCCTTCCCTTCCCTTCCTTTCCTTTCCTTTCCTTTCTTTTCCTTTCCTTGTTTTCTTTTCTGTTCCTTTCCTCTTTATTTTTTCATTTCTCCCTCCTTCCCTCCCTCCCTCCCTCCCTCCCTCCCTCCCTCCCTCTCTCCCTCCCCCCTCCCTCCTTCCCTCCCTCCCCCCCCTCCCTCCCTCCCTCCCTCCCTCCTTCCCCTTCCCCTTCCCCTTCCCCTTCCCCTTCCCCTTCCCCTTCCCCCTTCCCCCTTCCCCCTTCCCTTCCCCTTCCTTCCTTCCTTCCTTGTTCTTTTTGGTAGAGTTTTGTTATATAGCTCTGGCTGGCCTGACACGACACGTAGCCCATATTGGCCTTGAACTGGCAACCTTCCTGCCTTAGCTTCTGAAGCACTAGAATTTCCATTCCTGGATAATTTTCTTATTTTTTTTGTATTGACCTGGATCAGGACATTTGCTCTTTACCATTTTCTTTCCTGGTACCATTGCCTCTTATTTATGAAAGGATATATTCTGGGACTTCTCAGGATTGCATTGATCATCATTTTATATTCACTGTGGATCTAAGAAGATTTTGACAAACACACACAAGAATAAAGCTTTGTGTAAAACATTCCATATATATAGATAAGGAAATAATTAAGATTGCCACAGGACATCATTAGGTGGGTCCCAAGGAAACTTGTGAACAGCAAAGTACAGAGACTGCTGTGTGACTATGTAATTCCTTCAGCAACAGAAGGCATACCACTTTTGGGTTCTGTTGGTTCTGATTTTTTAGACACATTATTCTTATTGACACTTTTTAATTTTTATTACCATTTGACAATTTTACATATGTATATAATATATTCTGACTATTTTCACTCCCTATTGCTCCCACTCATCACCTCATTCATCTCCTACACACAGACACATACAGAGAGACACACACAGAGACACAGACACATACACACACACACACACACACACACACACACACACACACACACACACACTGCTTTCCTCTGCCAGCCACATTATTCTTGAGCAATGTTTATCCTTTTATATCTACAGTGTAGGAAAGTTCTAACATTTAATAAAAATATTTCTGATCACATTCTGCTGTTCATCGAAATGTTAAGGCTTGTAAGCTGCTATCTTCAACTGCTTCCTATCTTAAAAGTGCCTTATGAGTCTATGTTCTAGGATCAAATAAGTCAGTCATTTATGCCTTTGACTTGATGAAATGGTGAAACGTTTAGATAGTCTTTTCTGGTAGAGTAAAATATGTTGAGAATGGCAGGTGCAGCATCATGCTTGGACCAATCCCAGCAGGCATGATGGCGCTGAATTTCAACTTGACATTTTGATTTTACCATTTGTGTCCTTGAGTATTATTCTTCTGGAAGTCATTTCTTGTTTAATTCTGCATTGGTCTTATGCCAATTTGTAAAAAGTGCCACATTTGTAGCCTTAAAAATCTAGGCTATTCTGAAGCATTGAGAAATTTTGAAGTGGACATTTTCTGAGCTGATGGCAACTGTCAGTATGTGTGACTATTTGGTCACAGAGTCGTGCATGTAGCACTGCTATAGGCAGTGAAGAAAACTGAGTGAGTGTAAACTGAGTTAAATGCTGTGTGGGAAGTGACATAGTAAGTGTTTCACAGAAATTCCTTACAGAATTCTCACATCAAAAATTTACAGACAAACACTGTTACAAGCATTAACTTGTAAGTCAGGAAAGCAGGCTCAAATATCTAGGTGATTTACTCAGTGGTTCTTAGTAATGCATAAATGTTTGAATGAATTCAGATCTGGCTTCTTTGGCTTTTTCCACCATCTCTCACTAAATCCCTTAGTGAAGGAAGATCAAGTTTTAAGGCCTCCAACCTCAGTGGTGTGGTTCAGTGGTGCGTAAAGCATAAGATCTTTGAAAAAGCTGTAGAGCCTATGTTTACAGGTATGCTTATACACTCCATAAAGTTTGTCTTATCCAGCACTTTTGATATTGTTTAATTAGAGTGTGTGTCATTAAAATACTGTCTTTACTGTTTCTTAAACAACACACATGACTCTCTAGTGAATTTTAGTGTATATTTTTTATTTATTTAATTTTAATATATATAATATATAATATATATTATATATATAATAACAGCCGACGGAAGCCATAAGATGATCTCAGGGAAGGACACTGGTGGCAGGCACTGAAGTAGACTGTCATCAAGGGCAGCTGTTTATTTAATTGATCCTCCTGGGTTTTTCCACCTGCTTTTTTATATAGCTCAGTAACACATGCCTGAGGTGATACCCCCCTCAACTGACTTGTTCCTCCACATCGATCACTAATTAATAAAATGGCTCAGAGGCTTTCCTGCATGACCATCCTGTAGGAGAATTTTCTTGACTGATGGTCCCTTTTCCCAAATGACTCTAGCTTGTTTCAAGATGACAAAACATTAGCCAGTAAAACATTTAAAACTGCTTTAATATAAGAAAATAAAAGAGAACTCTTAGATCTCCAATTATAGGCTATGGGTGCCTTTGAGTAGATTGTGTGTCTAGTGTCTTTGAGCAGAAGTCTTGAGGATGATGGGTGTGAACAGGGCAGACCTTGTGTTAGGTAGTGAGAGGCCTCAAAGTCTTGATTATGATATAAATAAGACGGGCATGAAGTAGAGCTTCAAGTCATTTGTGGATGTGAATTTCTCCATCTTGGGGTAAAGGTTCAAATGACTTGTGGATCTACATTTTTTTCTGTATTTTGAGTTCTTTGCTACCACCATCTCTGATTAAAAGAAACACGATTTCAACACTTTGAGCCCTGTAAGATGGCACAGGAGTTCAGGTTATGTCGATAAGGATTTTTGATGCCTCAAGTAAGAGAATAACTACGGATACCCACGATGGACATGGCATGTTGGGTGGGTAGGTCGTAAACCCTGTAATAGAAGAACTTATTTATTAGTCTCTGATTCTGAGCTAAGGATAAAGCACAAAAAGTTGGCAGAATCCAGGAGTATAAAGCAAGTACAAAGAATTTTTTATTTTACCTACTACATTCCTATAAGTAGGTACCTGTCTACTGTTAAGCACCTGGATGGTAGAATTTTAATGAAATTGATCTCATACAGCTTGCGAAGAAAATTAGAAGGCCTGTCTCATGGAGAGAGCTGTAAATTTTCTTAAGCAACCTTAGCCCGAGGGTCAGCTTTTATTAACTGAAAATATATCTACTTGTTTCCAAAAGTGCATTACTTAGAACACTAGTTCTACAAGATGGTCAATAAAATAAATGTTCCAGAGTTAAATCTATTTGGGAATATATGTTACACACAGACACACGCAGGCGCGCTCACACACACACACAGAGCACTTTTATATGTATGATAGCATTATGTATCTGGTCATCTAGTTTCTCTTCATCCGTACCACACACACACAATCAAACATGCACACATACATCTACTTTTCTTTAAGATTTATACAATTAAGATACTATGTTCTGACATAAAGACAGACAGGCTTTGGAATGGAATGGGAGGCCTTTAGTAGACCTCACAGTAATTCTTGATAAAGGTGGCCTTGCAGTGCAGCAGATAAAGTATGCTCTTTCAATAAAAGCCATTCAATGGATTGGGTAAACATAAGAGTAAAAACATGACCCTTGGTTCTTGAATCATTAGGAAAAGTAAATCAGCATGACTTTTAGAAGAAAATATGAGAGTATGTTTGTAACATAGGAAAAAAGCCTATCTTTATGACATGGAAGGAACAAAATGATAAGTTATGCAGAGGTGATGGTATAGTAAGTAGTCCTGTATGTGAATTAAATTCTCTTTACTAAATTAACTATTAAGGGTTAATTAATTAATAAGATTAAAATAAAGGCATGAGTGATATGATTTTAATATTCTTGGCCCAGGGAGTGGTACTATTAGGAGGGGAGGTGTGGCCTTGTTGGAGGAAGAGTGTCATGTGTAGATGGGCCTTGAGGACTCCTGCCGCTCAAGCTCTATCCAGAACAGAAGACAGAGTCTCCTTCTGACTGCCTTTGGGTCAAGCTATAGAACTCTCGACTCTTCCAGCACCATGTCTGCCTGGACCATGCTATGCTTCTCACCATGATGACAATGATGGACTAAACCTCTGAAAGTGTCTTCATTGTCTTCACAACAGTGGAAACCCTAAGTAAGACAGGTGAAATATATATATATATATCATACACACACCCCACCCCTTCTTTCTTCTCTCTCTTTGTTACATACACCCACCCCCACACTGCATACTCACACATATACATACATCAACCTACCACACCCACCACCCACTGCACTGCACACACACTCATTCATACAAACATACCACACACATACACTATCCACTGCACACCAAACACACACACACACACACACACACACACACACACACACACACACGCACACTGATTCATATAAACATACCATACACACCCACTACCCACTGCACACCAAACACACACATTCTCTCTCTCTCTCTCTCTCTCACACACACACACACACACCACATACTCACACATGTACATACACCACATACCATACCCACCACCCACTGTACACAAAACACACACACACACACACACACACACACACACACACACATACACACACACACATTCTCCAACAAAATCTTTACATAAAAAAAGAACCAAAGAGCCTATAAATCATATACAAATGGAAACAACTTAAGGAAATGGATTCAGTCAGTTATATCTGAGGACATTTAAGTAGCCAACAGAGGAAGATGAAACTATGCAAATTTTCAGACACTAGAGAAATGCAAATTGAAACTGCAACATAATCATAGAGGAACTGTTAAAGTAGGAAATTTCCAGTGCAGCAGGGTATGATGGTGTATACTCCAGTTTTTCAGGAGCCTGAGGCAGGAGAATTACTCAAGCTCAGGGAGTGGAAGCCAGCTTAGGCAGCACACTGACACGTATCACAAAGAAAGTTTCAAGTGATGTGAAGGAGGAGGGGCAAGGGCCCTCTCATCCACAGTGGTCGAAGCGTTGATTAGTGTATCACTTGGGAAGACTGGCTGTCAGTAATGACTAACGATGAACATATGACTTGTCTTACAGTTCAACATAACTCAAGGAACTCATAGGTTAGATGCCCCCCCACCCCCCCAACAAAAGCACATCTATACTTAGTAGAAGATGTGCCAGAATGTTCATGGGAACAGCTCAAATGTTTCTCAACAGCAGAATGGATGAACAGTGTGATGTGTTCAACGACAAAACAGCATGACAGTGGGAATGAACAAAAGACTGCAATGCAGCAACATGATTGAATTCACCTACGTAATTTTGACCGGTTTGCATCCAAGCTCAAAGTCAGTATACAATTGATGATTTTATTTCTATAAAGTTTATAAACAGGTGACAAAGTATGAGATAGCAGGACAACAGTTCCTCATAGAGTGCTCAAAGAGATCTTTTGGAGTTCTGGTAACCATCGTTTCTATTATTTATTTATTATTTGATTTTTTTTTACTTGCATGTATATAAGTGCACTGATTGTGTGCCTGGTACCTTCCAAGGTCAAAGAGGGCACCAATTCCCCTGGTACTGAAGTTTCAGATGTTCGTGAGCCTCCATGTAGGTGCTAGGAAGTACCTGGGTCCTCTGGAAGAAATGACTAAATAATCTCTCCAGTCACTTCTTGATCTGGACATTGATTTCACTTTAGGAAGGGTAATTTATACACTTTCCTGTATGTTTGATATGCAAAAAATTTTAAAAGCTGGGTAAAATGAAGATGTTCCAAAACAAAACTCTACTCCAGAAAAAGATGCTTAGATCTAGGTTTCCAAGGATGACACTGGGAAATGTGGACTAATTCACAACCTTTGGTGGTGGTGGTGCCGGTGGTATGTGTGTACATGTGTCTTCTTTACTATATTCATGAATTATAAAGCTGAGTTTGTGATACAGCTTAGGTTGGTAGAACACTCGCTTAGCATGTTTGAAACCCTGGGCTGGATACTGTTGTGGTTTGAATATGTTTAGCCCATGGGAATTGGCATTACTAGGAGGTGTGGCCTTGTTGGAGGAATCACTTCACTGTGGGGGTGGCCTTTGAGGTTCTATGCTTAAGCTCTACCCAAGACAGACGAGACAGTCTTCCTGGATCCCCGTAGCAGACAGTCTCCTCCATCTGCCTTTGGATCAAGATGTAGAACTATTGGTATTTCCAGTACCATGTCTTCCTGAATGCTGCCACACTTCTTACCATAATGATAATGGACTAAACCTCTGAAAGTGTAAGCCATCCCTAATGTAAAGTTGCCCTTTATAATATTTGCCTTGGTCATGGTGTCTCTTTACAGCAATAAGACCGAAACTAATACAGATCTTGGTACTAGAGACTGCAGTATTGCTGTGATACACCCGGCCATGCTTTTGTTTGGAGGAATGTGGATTTGGGGACTTTGGATTTGGAATGCAATGGAATGCTTTAAATAGGGGTTAATGGGCCATCCTAATAGGAATATGTCTTCATTGGTGCTGGGGGTGATTTGAACTTTGGAGGCTTGGCTCAAGAGGTTTCAAAGGAGAAGAAATTTTAGTATGTTGCCTAGAGTTAATTCTTGTGAGATTTTGCTGAAGAATGTGGCTGCTTTTCGCCCTTATCCCAAGAGTCTTCCAGAGGCTAAGGTGACAAGATTCAGATTGGTTGCATTGAGGAAGGACGTCTCAAAAAAGCCTAGCATACTCTGCCCTGTGGTTTACTCTTCTGAAGAGTGTTTTGATCAAGTATAGCAAGCTTAAAAAGGAAAAATACAAAATATGTGGTTCAAGTAATAAAGGGGTACCAGGAAGTTAACACCGCTAAATGCTGTGTTCAAGGAGATTAAAAGATTAAGAGATTGGTGACTTCCTATCCAATTAAGCTTATTGTTTATGCTTTTGTAGTTGAACAAGGTATAGTTATATCATGATAGGCACTATTATGACTTGCCTATTATTTTCATTTGGACATAAGGAGATATGATTGTGTGTCAAATTGACAAGGGATGGATTGTAATGGTTATTCTTGATTGTTAACTTGACTATATCAGGAAAGAACTACAATCCAGAAATAGAGAACACACCTGTGATCCAGATCTTGAGGCACAGTGGCCATGCTTATAAAGATCATATGAAAAGAAACTTAAGAAAAGCTTAGGTCCTCACATGGTGATACATATCTTTAATCCCAGGAAACAGAAGTGAGCAGACTTCGGAGTTCAAAACCAGCCCAGTACAGAGAAAATTCTATGTAAAGGAAAGGTTAGGTATAGGCATGGCAGTACACACCTTTAATCCCAGCACTCACGAGACAGAGGCATGCAGACATCCTAGTTCAAGGTCAACCTACAGAGTAAGTTCCAGCTTGTCTAAGCTCAGGCAGTGACAGAGTTGGAAAACATAAAGTTGCTGCTGCTGTAATAGAACAAGGAGGCCATGTTCCAGTCCTAATGGGAAGCAGAACTTGGCAGCTTTGGCCACGTAATTCTGGTTTTAGAGTCAAGAATAGAAGGGGTTACTGAGACAATTGCTGCTGGCTGGAGCTAAGAAATTAGTGGTGATTGAGAAGAGACCAGCATCATTGTGGTAAAATCTTCTGGGAACTGTTTTCTGTGAGCATAAAGAAGCTGTGTTGCAGAGGTGGCCAAGGTTGTGCCCCGTGCTGGTAGCCAGACTTGGTAGTGTATAAGAGTCATCTAGATGCTACTGGTTTTGAAGGCATGAAGGGGTCATGGACAACAGCTGAGGTTTGGCACTATAAGAGTCCAGGAAAAGCCATTTGTAAAGGTGTAGCCTCAGTTGCAGTTGACAACGTACTACTGAAGGGGTCATGCAACAAAATTGAGACTTGACACCTTAAAGAGAGCTTATGAGAGGCTATTGTTGAAGCCTAGTTGCAGCAGAAGACCCTAGCATATTGGAGATGCTGGTGCCATAGGATAATCACCAAGAACAGCAGAAGCAATGGAGTGAAGTCAACCAGAGCCCAGAGTGCAACAGAGGGCAGAGCTGGAGAGGTGAGAACAGCCCTCTGGAGAAGCCCAGAAGATGATTCATGGATCCCAGGCATTGGAACAAGGAGGTATAGAGATGGAGTTGCCTTGGAGACCCTGAGATGTTACAGATGCCAGAGCCATGGGATACCTGCTGAGGAAAGCTGTTATCAGGGGAGTGGAACCAGCCCAAGAGAAGTAACTGTGTTTCAGTCAACAAAGCTGAATGGAGTTGGACATCAGGCATGGAGATACAAAGTTTGGAGTTTCCCCAGCTGGTTTTTGGTCTTGCTTTGTTCTGATATTTTCTCATTATTATGATTTGAAATGGTAGTGTATATCCTTTGATGTTGGAACCATGTGATCTGCCTTTTGATTTTGAATTTATAGGGGATTACAGTTAGGAGATGGCATGATTTTCAGAAAACATCTTGAACTTTTGTTTTTTAGCATTGTTGAGATGACTATGGGAACTTCTGAAGTTGGACTAAATGTATTTTGTGTTGTGCTATGGCTAGGTATGGCCCTCATAGACTCATGTATTTGAACAAGCCTATAGAGTGGAGTGTGGTGGTTTTAAAAGCCTTGGCCTATGGAAGTGGCACTATTAGGAGGTATGGCCCTGTTAGACTAGGTGTGGCCTTATTGGAATTGCATCATCGTGCAGGTGGCCTTTGAGGTCCTGTGCTTAAGTTCTGCCCAAGGAGGAAGAGACCCTTCTCCTGAATGCTGGCAGAAGATAGTCTCGTTTGAGCTACTTTTGGATTAAGATGTAGAATACTCGGCTTTTTCAGTACCTTGTCTGCCTGGATGCTGCCATGCTTCCCGCCACGGTGATAATGGGTTGAAGCTCTAAAACTGTAAGCTAGCCCCAGTTAAAAGTTGTCCTCTATAATATTTGCCTTGGTCATAGTGTCTGTTTACAGCAATGGAAACTAAGAGAGATACCTTGTGGATACCTTGGTGCCTGCTTGTAATCCCACCACTTTGGAAGAGAGTGTAGCTGACTGTTGGCAATGCTGCCCAAGGGCAGGTAGTCTTGGGTTGTATAAGAAACTTTGCCGGAAGTGAGCATGGAATTGAACCAGAAAGTAGCATTCTATTACAGTTTCTAGTTCAATTCCTGTCTCTAGTTTCCTGCTTTAGCTTTCCTTGGTGATGAACTGTAACCTGTAAGTCAAATAAGCCTTCTCCTCAAGTTGCTTTCGGTCAGTCTTTTGCCTCAGTAACAGAAAAACAAATCAGAATGGCCTGTGTGAATCTATGCACATACATGCAGGTGCCAGCATCAGCCAGAAGAGGGCATCAGTTACCCCCCACTGGAGTTACAGGTAATTGTGAGCTGTCTGATGTCAGTGCTGGGAACTGAGCCTGGTCCACTGCAAGATCAGTAAGTACTCTTAACCACTGAGCCATCTCTCCAAGCCAAGTTTAAGCTATTTTTAGGCTCAAAAAAAATGACCAGAAAAATTATATTGGAGGAAAAAGATTAACAGCCACTTTTCCAATTAGTGTTCCAATTTATCATTATGTAAATTATGGAGGAACACAAACTTTCCATAACTTCATCAGAAATTTACAAAAAGCATTCTTCAACTAACTGCAATTTTATTTAATCATGGTAATTAAATATCATATTTTTGATAAAGTAGGATTTATCATCATTGAAATCTAAGTTAATTCACACTTATACAAGCTCACAACATTTTATCCTCCTCCCAAGTTCCTATTTTATCATTTGGGGACATTTCTGAAGATAGTGTGAATCGTCAGATCACCATGTAGATTTTTTTCCTTACAATAATTAAATAATTAAATCACTCATTTCAGAATGTTAAAATGCCAAATGTCCAGTTTCTCTGTCTCCACAGACTCTGGACTCTTGACAGCCAACAATTCTCTAAGTGTTTGACATTCAGAAATTGGAGAGAATAGGTCAGGATATGGTATGTTGGTTTGCATTTAAAGTGGGTGTGAGTATAAAAAATAGGAAAGAACTGTGTTGAATAATAATTTCTCTTAGTTATTTTCTGTGTTAACATTAAGACCTTTGGTTTTTCAAATTAAAACAGATACTAGACTAGTTGTTTTTTTTTACCCCAACTTTACTTTTCTGTAAAAACAAAACAAGACAAAACAACACTTAGAACTGTTTGCTTATTATTTATTTCATTTGCATGTGTGTGTGTGTGTGTGTGCATGTAAGTGCTCATGTGTGTGCTCACAGATGCACCATGGAATATTGTGGCAGTCAGAGGACAAGTTGTGGGATTCAGTCTTCTCATTCCATATGTGAGTTCCTTGGGAGCATCAGGTCGTCAGGCTTGGCAGCTTGCACCTCTTTGCCATGCATCTTCTTTCCAACACACCAACTTATTTCTTTTGTAGCAATTCTTGTGGAAAATTCCAGAAATCTGACTATGAGTTTTCAATAGTTATACATTATGCTCATAATTTAGTTAAATGGGATATTTATGTTGTTATATTGCACATTTCTAAAGGAATGAGGACGTTTCAGTGTGACACTCAATTCTTTTGTGACAAAACATTATAATTTCTCTGCTTAAATTGCTTTTTATGTAGCAAATTTATACTTTGGAAATTCCTTTCACATAATGTAATATTTATATTTAATTTTTATTACTCAGGTTTTTAAAGGAATATTTAAAATATTTAGAATATTCAAAATATTAACCCAATTATAATTTTATTTTAGGTAGTGGTTTTAAATTATCTTTTGTAGAAATGTTTCAAACACACACACACACATATATATTTATAATGATATATGCATGCATTTTCATTTGTGTTTGCAGATGCACATGTCTGTGTATGTTTGAGTGCATGTGGGTGTATGGGTGGAGGTCAGGAGTCAATGTCATGTGTTTTTGTCTACAGCTTTCAACCTTATTTTTTGAGACAGGGTCTTTCACTGAACCTGGAACTCAAGAATTTGGCCATGCTGTCTGACTAGTAAGCCCCTGAAATGTTCCTGCCTCTACTTCTGTGGTAGGCATGTGTCATCATGCTAGGCTTTTTTTTTTTTTTTGTCTCCATGTTGGGGTTTTGAAATTAGTTCCCCATGGTTGCATAGCAAACACTTTACTAACTAGCTGGAGATTATAGACATGAACTGCCAGCCTCAGCTTTTTATGTGGGTCTGGGAATCCGAACTCAGTTCTTATTCCTGTACAGCAAATACTTCATTCTCAGAGTCATCTAACCAGCCCTGCTTTATATTTTAGACAATCCATTTACTTAGGTGCCGTCATGTAAGTTTTCGTCCTTACCTGCTGGTGAAAATGTTAATAATGAGAATAAAACTTTGAGAAGAGAAAAAAGTTGGAATAGGAGCTTCAACAGCAAGAAGAGAGAAAGAACAATTAGGAAACTCGATAATTCCGTTGTAAATAGCCAGGTCCAGGGCCAAATGTATATAGGCTCCTCTATGAGAACTCTTTTAACTGATGTGTTGAAATTTTATGATGATAAATTTTATTGAAGAAATGGGTTCCTGTTTCTTGTCATTGACTCCCTGAGCCAGAAGACTGATGGACATTGAAATGGTTGGATAGTAACAGGCAGTGCTCATGAGCCAGTGTTATAAAGGGATGCTAATGATATGTTTGTTATGGGGCATCACAGCGATGTGCAATGGAAGGGAGGTGTCTAGGGTGTCTGTGATGGATACTGTTTGGGTCACACTGGTGCACGTGTTTACTAATTCCTTAGTAGACTTTGGACCTGATTTTCAGAACTCTACTGTGTAGTGTGAGTTTTGCTTGTGCATATATTTGTAACTTTGTTAGAAATTATGTTCAATTGTTTGTGAGCAGTGATACGTATCATTTTCATGATGTTCCTGGATTCAGTGGGAATGATAGTTCCCAGAAAGAAGCTGTGCTTTTCTGTGAGCCTTCCACAAGGCTAATAAATGATTAGAACTTAGTGATGATGAGAGGTTGGAATGTTGAGGTCCAGAGTCAAATTATCACACGCCATCTTTAGTATTTTTTTATTGGATATTTTATTTACATTTCAGATGTTATCCTCTTACCCCATTCCCCTAGCCCCCGCCCAGGAACTCCCTATTCCATCCCCCTCCTCCTGCTTCTATGAGGATGTACCCCCACTCACCCCCCACTCCCACCTCTCCACCTTCGAATTCCTCCACACTTGGCATGTAGCCTTCATAGGACCAAGGATCTCCTCTCCCACCTATGCCTGACAACGTCATCCTCCCCTACATATACAGCTGGAGTCATGGGTCCTTCCCTATGTGCTTCCAGGCTGGTGGTTTAGACCCTGGGAGCTCTGGTTGGTTGGTATTGTTGTTCTCCTCATGGAGCCACAAACCCTTTCAGCTCCTTCAGCTCCTTCTCTCTAACTCCTCCATTGAGAACCCCTTGAACAGATCAATGGTTAGCTGTGACATATTCAGACTCTGACAGACCTCTAAGGAGACAGCTATATCAGGCTCCTGTCAGCATGCACTTCCTGACATCCATATCAGCATCTACCTTTGGTGACTGCACATGGGATGGATACCCAGGTGTAATGGTCTCCAGATGGCCCCTCCTTCACTTTCTGTCCCACAGTTTGTCTTGAGTATTTTGTTACTCATTCTAAGAAGGACCGAGGCATCCACACTTGTTCTTCCTTCATGAGCTTCATTTGGTCTGTGAGTTGAATCTTGGGTGGTATTGCAAGCTTCTGGGCTAATATCCGGTTATCAGTGAGTAAATACCATGTGTGTTCTTTTGTGATCGGGTTACCTCACTCAGGATGATATTTTCTAGTTCCATCCATTTACCTAAGAATTTCTCGAATTCATTGTTTTTAATAGCTGAGTAGTACTCCATTGTATAAATGTGCCACTTTTTTTTTTTTTTTTGTATCCATTCCTCTGTTGAAGGACATCTGGGTTGTTTCCAGCTTCTGGCTATTATAAATAAGGCTGCTATGAACATAGTGGAGCATATGTCTTTGTTATATGTTGGAGCATCTTCTGGGTATATGCCCAGGAGTGGTATAACTGAGTCCTTAGGTAATGCTAATGTCCAATTTTCTGAGGAACCAGCAGACTGACTTCCAGATTGGTTGCACCATCTTGCAATCCCACCAACAATGGGGGAGTGTTCCTCTTTCTCCACATCCTCGCCATCATCTACTATCACCTGAGTTTTTTATCTTAGCCTTTCTGACTGGTGTGAGGTGGAATCTCAGGGTTGTTTTGATTTGCATTTCCTTGATGACTAAGGATGCTGAACATTTCTTTAGGTGCTTCATTTTTAGTATTCTTAATAGCAATTTTTTGCCCGTCTCTGTTTGTGACCTCACATCTTTGTGATTAATATTGGCATCTATAGCCAGAGCCCCAACTTCTACCAATCAAAATGCTCAAGGGCAGCATCCGAGGCCCAGAGCAGAGGTTTTCTTATTGTGCTATAATCCACCAACCCAATATTTCCTCCAGTGTGTTTAGAAAGTGATTTGGTTTATGACTTTCTTCTGTTTTTTGTTTTGTTTTGTTTTGTTTTACAGGACTCATGAATTTGTTATGTTGCTGGAACATAGAATTTGGGATAACCTAAACTTGTCTTCCCAGGGTCTGATCACTCGTATTTGAAGCTCCAGAATATCCTGTCTCATCCCTTTTGAAGTGAGAGTTGTGTTTCTTGCATTCACTGTAGGAACCTGAGAAGCATTGCTATTTATGTGAATAAATTTGAAGAGACCTAGTGGGAATGTTGCAATCAAAATTCTGTTATATGAATAAGGAACAGCATTTAGGGAATGTCTACTTTTGAGTCCACTTCACGGGGGATTTCCCTTCTGTATGAGCTTGCCACATCAGTGCACAACAGCACAAAAGGTCTCACACAACTTAAGAGTTGAATTCAGAGCGAACAACCTTTTGTATAAATTCATTGTGATCTATTAGGTTTTAAAGCTATCTTACAGGTTTTTACATTTCAAACTGGATTTTCTTAGTAATTTGGTTTATATTACATTTGGTTATCTGTCAGGCTAATGAATAATATTACCTGCCTCATTCTAAACGTTATTGCATCGATAGGTATTAATACAGGATTGCAGCTGGTATTGCCTGCATTTAAATTAGATTTCCAAAGTGTCTTGCAAACAACCATTGAATTATTTTTTTTAAAAATTGTTGAGAGATACTCATTGAATCCTCTACACAGTGAACAGTTGGGTGAACTATAGAGAGTATTTAAAGGTTCCGCAGATACTGTTTAATTATTTTAAATCACCTGAAGTCAATTGGAATATGTGGCTGTGTAGCCGAGTTCAATGAGGATCTTACTTTTTGGTTAACCAGATGAAACCTAGACATTGTCAGGCCATGAGTAGGTAAGACAAGAAAACTTAACTCCTCATTGAATTCAGTTAACATCTTATCAAGTGCAAGTCCTTCCTTTGAAATTGTAAATGATCAAACCTTAAACCCCTTTCAGTGCTTTTTAGATCCCAGAAGTTTTGAATCAAGTTCATTTCTGAGTCATGGAATTTGAGCATGCTAGTATTTTCATTTAGCATTTTGAGGTATCATTTTAATTTGTAGCCTTATATTTAGCCTAGAATTCAAGTTCCCCTTCCTAGCTCTTACTCAGATCATTTTACCTCTGATTTATGCAACAATAATGAATGGATTCATTATTCATTAACTGTTTTTTTTTATAGGATGCTGAAATTAGGGAAACTGCTCCTCCAGCTTTTAAATAGCTTGCAGAAATTGCAGTACTATCTATAGCAGGCAGTGTGCATGCTACTGCTTCATATAGGAGAACACAATACCCACTTTTATATTCAGAAAACTACCGAATAGTGGGAAATGGGCAGATTAACAGTTGCATCAGACCGTGTCAGTCCAGTAATACTGACCTTCTGTGTTTTGTGACTGCCCCAACCCTAGTGAGAGGGAACATGGCCACATATCACAAGCATATAAAATGTACACTAATTTTCATCTTTTTGCATATACTTTTGGTTTTGTGTTATGCTCTGGGATGCCCTCACCAAAGGACAGTTCACTGGAGCCGATGACAGATGGTGAAGGTCCTGTAAACTGACCTTCCCACATGGTTTGAGAAGATTTCTGGAAAAATGATGTGAGAATTTTGAAGGAAGAATATAGTTACATCCTAGGGTGACAGAGAAGATGTAGATGATGAACAATAGAGAAAGGGGAATCCTTGGCAGCTGAATCTCAAGAACCAAAGTGATCATCATATTGAGATCATTAAAAGTATTTGTTTGGTGATCAGGGCTGTGGTATTAGTGTCTGGGCATTGGCTAAGAATCTATGAAAGCACAGCAAGAATCCAGGCTCATATGCTGACAGGAGGGCCAGTTAAAGAATAGACCACAGGGATTAGTAAGACAAAATAAAAACACACCTGGGGTTCAAGGAGAGCACAGGGTGTTTAAAAATCTAAGTAGAAATTAGAAATCATAGGTTGGCAGTGGTGGTGCACACCTTTAATCTCAGCACTCAGGAAACAGAGGCTGGTAGGCAGGTCTCTGAGTTTGAGGCCTGTCTGATCTACAGAGTGAGTTCCATGACAGCCAAGGCTACATGGAGAAACCCTCTTAAAAAAAAAAAACAGGAAAAACAAACAGGGAAAAAAAGAGAAATATTTATAGGAAGAAGTTTGACCATTGAATAGAAGAAAAGCCAGCTATTGGGTATCAATACATAATACTGTCAGCATGTGGGAACAGGCTGGCATTGCCTGGGAAGCACTTCTGAGATGGTTGGTTCATTGACAATCATAAGTGATAAGGGTAGGAGATTATACTATAGAACACCAGATGTCACAGATGGCACCCCAATAGAGTGAGCAAGGCTTTGGGGTTGATCACCTGAGGAAATTTTGCTTTTCCCTAGCTGTGACAAGTTATTAATTCCCTTAAACCCCTTTTATCGTAACTAAACTAGCTAACCCACAAACTATCCTGTCACAGTATGGATCTTTAAGATATTCTTGAGTACTTTTGAACTTCCCTTCTCTGTAGAGTTGGGTCAAGGATCTGATCTGAGGACATATCCTAATAGATATCAGAATTCTGTGACTATGATGAGAAAAGATAGCCCAGAATTGGGGCTTCAGGAAGGAGATTTTATACTGTAGAGTCCTATCCAAAATATGAAACCCAAGAATCCTCCGACTGTGGGAAGTTAGGAAAAAATGCAGAGTAAAAACTACACAGAATCATGTTATCAGTGAAGAGGTGGAGATTGCTTCATACCTCCCATTGGCCCCAGATGAGCCAAGCTTGGTAAGAAGCCAAAGCCTGGGAAATGGAAACCAGTGGTCCTGGATACCTGAGGGACCAGTGCTCTGACCCCCAAAGATGACTGTGTTCTATCTTGATCAAGACACCTCTTCTTCCAGTCCCAACACCTCAGGCAACATGAAAATGAGAAAAGTTTCTGAAAGCTACTGTCTCAGATTGAGTAAAAGGGAAATCAGAACAATTCCCACACAGTGTCAAAGCAAGCCCATGGTCAAGGGAGACTTTCCACATTAACACAACTGTAATGAAAGAAACATGAAAGAATGCAACCTGGAAAGACTGATATGGGACTCCAACCAAAAGTTCAAGAGTCCGTGCATATGAACCAAGGGCAAAGGAGACTAGGAACTTTTTATACCAAGCATAGTCAGGGAGAAACTACTCTCAGCATCCACACTGTTACTGACTAGTTCCACTGAGAAACTCCCTGAAACAGGAATCTATTAATCTCAACAATGAGATAAGGAGCAGAATGGTATGGAAAGGCGGAGGGGAGGCTGTAGGAGTGACAGAGCCAAACAACTCCATTCCAGACCCAGTGCACCTCAACTTAAGAGACTGAGTAAGGGCTTAAGGTAATTGCATTAAACACATAATAAGAGGGGAAAGGGGTGTGTCTCAGTCAGGGTTTCACTGCTGTGAAGAGACACCATGACCAAGGCAACTCTTATAAGGACAACATATAATTGGGGATGGCTTACAGGTTCAGAAGTTTAGTCCATTATCCTCAAGGCTAGAGCATGGCAGCATCCAGGCAGGCATGATGCAGGCGGAGCTAAGAGTTCAACATCTTCACTGGAAGGCTGCTAGTGGAAGATTGACTTCTAGGCAGCTAGGGTGAGGATTTTAAGCCCACGTCCACAGTGATACACCTATTCCAGCAAGGCCACACCTCCTAATAGTACCATTCCCTGGGCCAAGCATATACAAACCATCACAGAGTGTCATTTACCAAAGTTTCTCAAGGAAGAGCTTTTATTCTTTATTTTAACTCAGTCCCTACATGGAAGAGGATGTTTGTACAGTCATAGTTATTCCTATTGTTTTTCACAAGTCTTGAACAAAGTTGGAAAGATGAAGGTCCAACCCTTTACTGAAGTGACTCCTGTCAACTGCCTCTAGAAATGTCTTCTCCAGGGCAAGGATGAAATTATGCTATAAATTTTTCAAGAAAAATATTAATTCTGGGATTCTTCAGGCTAAAAACAATTCTCATTTTCCAAACAACGTATATTCAGAATGCTGCGGAATGAAGCTTTTCTTGGTTTGAAATTTTTGCTAAAACTTCAAAATAGAAAAGTATTAGAAATGCCACATTCTAGAGAATCATTAGCCAGCCTTGTGATCGTTCCATTACCTTATTTGTATAATAGGATGGCCAAAAGTATAAAGTACACAACCACTCCTAAAACATAATTGATAAAATGAAAACAGACAGTTGAACTTGCCAGCCACTCCCACTATAACCTACAGATGTAAGCCAAAGGTCATGGGTTCAAGGAAAGATGCAAAGATATTAATTATGGGTCTAAATTGTTGACTGCAGGAAGTTGTGGTGGCTTGTGTCTTCCAAGAGCCATCCAAGCACATGTCAAGAAAAATAGGTTTGAACAGAATACCTCACAGGAAGAATAGGTGCCTGGAAGAGATTGGAATTAATATTGTAAGCTTGGCTTAGACTTTTATTCCCACAAAGCTGGGTTGATCTGTCCCATGAACACACACGTGTAGCTTTAATTTTTTTCAAAGCCTATTTTTGATGATGGTTTTTAAATGCTTTAACCTCCCTTCTAGCCCACCACCCACCAGAGGTAGTGTGGAGGCGAGGAGTAGACCTGTTTAGAAAGGGTTTTTTTTCTTGGGGGTGGGGAGCAGATCCCATATGTGTTGTCTGGAAATCAGCAGTTGAGTTCACAGGTTAGCATCGACAGCTTGGTCCACTCCCAAACACTTCAGCAATCCAGTTTGGTAGAGTCTGCATAACAAACTCTACCGATTCTACAGAATCAGCTGCAGTGGCACTACGTAGCAAGAATAGTGAGGCCTCAGCCTTCGCACAGGTCAGCAGGAGGGTCCAGGGCCAACAGGAATGCCAGGAAAAGTTCTCCGCTGTGCCTCTCTCAGCGAAGCCAGTATGTGAGACCAACAGGCACTGCACAGCTAGCTCTATAAGCAAGCCTAACTTAGCGTCTGTCACTGACCATTAAGTCTTTTTTATACCCCCAAACATCACGTGTCTTACACCGGTTTTGCCTGAACACGTCTGACTTAGCAAAACTCCATGTGAATCTGCCTTAGCTGACATCTCTCAGCCAACCAGCCTGAGCCTGAGTCCTCGAAAGCAGCAAAAAAGTCACGGCACACCACCAGAAGTTTTTTTGGTTCATTTCTCTCTATGCAGTCCCAACAAATGCAGCTAACTACACAGTGTAAGGTGGACCAATACATGCGTGTTGTTAGTAAAGAATCCTTGATTACCTGTTCTTTCACGTGCTCCCTTTAGCAGAATACCTACCTGCCGAGGGAAAGCAGTGGAAAATATTAAGTCCTTGCTTTCAGATACCTCAAGCAGCATACATTGGTGTGGTGTGGGGGCGTGGCATGAAAGTTCAGAATTGATGCTGCAGGGAGATATTGAAATCCAACATGGACAAATGCTTCCAGAAACACCCTGGTTTCCTTATGGATGGATTTTGAATTATGTTTTGGTCCTTGTACATTCAGAAATATTTCACTGATGTCATTTTGTGTGACCTCCCACATTATCACATGGTTTTATAGAGGTTGTAACCAAAGTTTAAGAAGCTAAGTGTGATGGGTAAACTTGTCATTTGAGCACATCTGGAAACAAACTAAAACTCAAGATGCTAGGCACTTCTAGAAGGGAATTTTCGAATTAGATTACTTGAAGCAGGAAGACCCAACCTAACTGTGAGTGGTACTTTCTAATGGCATCCCAGAGAAATGGAACATGAAAGTAGGGTACTTTGCTTTTTGCATGCTTGCTTTCATTCTCGCTGGTGAATTCATCTATCCTATTGCTGGATCACCTTAGGTGATACCAGGACCATCCTCTTCAGGTGTCCAAGGCAGATGCTTCTAAGACCAGCAGCTTCCATGGACCATCCATCTTCCAGCAGCATATTGGAACTACAGATTCACCCAGTTACCAGATTCTCAGCCTGTCTAGTGTGAGGTAGCCATGAGTTGACCATACTGTGCAAGCCAATTTAGTAAATCCTAATATACACACATGTGTGGGCTTAAGCACATGTTCACATAAGCACACACACACACACACACACACACACACACACACACACACACACGTGCATGCACACAGTCTATCAGTTCTGTTTCTTTAGATAACCCTGGCTTTTTAGGAATCAAGAGATGGGATTTAACACTGGGTGACCAGTAGGGGAGAGGCTGGTATGCTTGTTCAACTTTATGCCATTTGCACTTGCAACAAGCCCTGAGCCTGAGTGTTCTGTTTGAGAAGCCTGTGCCCAGGCAGGTGCTCAGTAGAACTCCCCTGTGCTGTTCTCAAGAAAGAAACCCTCCAATGCACTGGTGCAAATTGCCTTTGTCTGAGGAAAGATGAACTACACAGATATACAACAATGTTTTATATACATGCCTCTTCTCTAATCCCCACCAAAGGAAATGTAAAAATAAAATCATGGAGTCAGGAAAGAGAAACATCAGTTTGCCTGAGTTAAGAGGGTTCATTGAATATAAGATTGAAAATTTCAGTTTGGAGTAGGACTGGAAAACTTAACAGATCAAAATTTTACCAATCCATTATAGACTGTGGCTCAGATGGTGAATGGATGGGGGCAGATTTAAAATGGTGGTTACTGAAGAGAATAAACCAGTTCATATTTGGAATTCACGGAATTCAATTAGTTTGTCAAAGGTTGAACCTGTTACCCCCAAATGCAACTATAAAAATTGCATAGGCAGCTGACTTTATGTCTCCTTGGTTATGATTGACACATTTAAGGTTAGAAGCCTTATGAAATTTTTTAATTGAGTTAAATCTCAGGACACAGATGAATGACTATACAGTACTTATTATACAAGGAAGCTTTGAACAGTGTCTTTAATCCTAATGGCCAGTCTTGAAATGAGGCCTATAAATTATACTCATAGGACTTTAGACTTCACACCCACTCAGTTTCTAAACTGAATGAATGCAGATGTCAAGACTGAATGATAAATTTCATTCAGGATTCAGGACTTTGGCCACACCCACAGCATTTCCAGAAATCTCATTAGGTGCAGAACATGTAAGAGGACGCTGGCTCATGCCGCTCATGGGTGTATAAACAATTGCAGTATTTAAAGTATGGGTCTTAATGTTCATTGAAGAAGAATGACTTTAATGCCTCTGAATCAGCAGCTAGCGTGCAAAGCCTCAGAATGTGCCAATGACATTCCACAAGCAGGAGCTTGGAGGAAACCCTGAGATCTGCAGAGAGAATTACTCGAGGAAAACTGTGCCTTTCGATTGGTTTCATAGGAAGATGAAGATTTTTAAAACTACAAGGAAACATCCTCTACACACTCACTTGCCCTAAAGACAGGGTCTTACTATATAAACTTAGTTGCCTTCCAACTCATTGTGTATCCAAAGCTGACCTCAAGTTCACAGCAATCCTCCCTCAGCCTCTTGATTTCTGGGGTTACAGGTTTGGAATAATGTACTGGGCTGAAAAACTTATTTTGGTTTCTTCAACACTCTATTTGGTGTTTAAGTAGCTCTCGACACATGCAGAAAGCAAGTAAGTTTGAAGTTTGTTTCTTTATATCATTATCAGACACTTTTTGTTTAAGTTGTTTCAAGAGCTTTTGAAACACACAGTGATAAAGATCACAAATAAGTGGTTAGCATAAAGCAAAAACTTTTCATATGTTTAAATAATAATTCACTTAAAACCTTACCAAGCTTTATTTTTAAATTGGATATTATATTTACATTTCAGATATTATCCCCTCATCCCAATTACCGCCCCCTCCATCCAGAAACCCCCTATCCTATCCACCCTACTCCTGCTTCTATGAGGATGTGCTCCCACCTACCCCCCAACCTCCTCACCCCCACACTCCAGCTTTCATGGGACCAAGAATCTTCTCTCCTACCTATGCCTGACAAGGCCTTCCTCCCCTACATATACAGCTAGAGTCATGGGTCCCTCCCTATGTGCTCCCAGGCTGGTGGTTGAGACCCTGGGGAGCTCTGGTTGGTTGGTATTGTTGCTTTCCTCATGGGGCCACAAACCCTTTCAGCTCCTTTAGTCTTTTTTCTAACTCCTCCATTGGGAACCTCTTGATCAGATCAGTGGTTAGCTATGAGCATCCACCTCTGAATATGTCAGCCTCTGGCAGACCTCTAAGGAGACAGCTATATCAGGCTCTTGTCAGAATGCACTTCCTGACATCCACATCATCTACCTTTGGTGATGAAACATGGGATGGATACTCAAGTGGAATGGTCTCCAGATGACCCCTCCTTCAGTTTCTGTCCCACAGTTTGTCTCTATATTTGCTCCCTTGAGTATTTTGTTACTCATTCTAAGTAGGACCAAGGCACCCACACTTGGCCTTCCTTCTTCATGAGCTTCATGTGGTCTGTGAGTTGAATCTTGGCTATTTCAAGCTTTTGATCTAATATCCACTTATCAGTGAGTAAATACCATGTATGTTCTTTTGTGATTGGGTTACCTCACTCAGGATGATATTTTCTAGTTCCATCCATTTACCTAAGAATTTCTCAAATTCATTAGTTTTAACAGCTGAGTAATATTCCATTGTGTAAATGTACCACATTTTATGTATCGATTCCTCTGTTGAATGACATCTGAGTTGTTTCAAGCTTCTGGCTATTATAAATAAGACTGCTATGAGCATAGTGGAGCATATGTCCTTGTTATATGTTGGAGCATCTTCTGGGTATATGCCCAGGAGTGGTATAACTGAGTCCTTAGGTAATGCTAATGTTCAATTTTCTGAGGAACCAGCAGACTGACTTCCAGATTGGTTGCACCATCTTGCAATCCCACTAACAATGGAGGAGTGTTCCTCTTTCTCCACATCCTTGCCAGTATCTACTATCACCTGAGTTTTTTATCTTAGCCATTCTGACTGGTGTGAGGTGGAATCTCAGGGTTGTTTTGATTTGCATTTCCTTGATGACTAAGGATGTGAGCATTTCTTAAGATGCTTCTCGGCCATTCAAGTTTCCTCAGTTGAGAATTCTTTGTTTAGCTCTGTATCCCATTTTAAATAGGGTTATTTGGTTGTTTGGAGTCTAATTTCTTGAGTTTTTTGTATATATTGGATATTAGCCTTCTATCGGATGTAGGATTGGTAATGATCTTTAAAAAAAAAAATCCACCAACTTCAAGTTTCATTATAAGCCAAAATATGTCCACAATGTTATATAAAACCAGTAACTCTGGACACTTTACTGAGGTTTAAATACAATGTGGATGTTTTAATTGACAACCTGATATGGACCCCAGGCACACACACTTACTTGTGTTCTGTTCCTGGAGCACTTTCGGCAGAGCAGTGCTCTGTAGAGTCACAAGGAGGAGTGTTTATTAATTCACCCCATCACATAAGTGGCACCTTCTGCAATCCACGCCTGATATGAAAATGGACAAGAAACAAACAAACAAAAAACCCCCAAAAACCAAACTATCAGGGAAAGGATGGCAATGGAAGGACCAATAGTGAGGAGCAAGAGAGTGAAAATAACAGCTCTCACACAAACAAGATGCAGCTATACAATGCTAGTAGCAGTTGAATTTGATTCTGAAGAAGCAGAGCTTCTGGGCCACCTTGCTCTGTGGTTTTCTGGTTTCACAATGAATCAATGTAATTAAATGGATATATGAATTGTATCACATGATTATGTAACAGAGTCTAAGCAGCTCTCTGCTCTGTGAAAGTAGATAAAGAACCCTTCATTTCACTAAACTGTAAGCCTGCTTTGGCAGCTGCTGCACTGTGATGAATGATGGGAGAATTAATTAATTGAAGGAGATATTATGCTATTAAAATGTACTTCTACCAGGAAGCAATAATGAGAACTCATTGTTAGTCAATGAGCTTTTAACATTAATTAATAAGGGTTTCTCTTTTAATACTATGTATACATTGTTTTTGGAACATGTCTCTATTAGACCACATGTCAGAAATGTATTTAAGTGAGTAGATACCGATTTTACCCATTCTTGAATGACTACTCTTTACTGAAAGGGTCAAGATCTTGCTATCTTTAGTCTGCTTTCCATCCCTCTCTTATCATCTCATTTTCTCCCAGTAAATTGTAAGCTGATTCAATTAGAGCCAAGTTGAATCTACTAATTTCAGGCTGTTAAGCGTCTTCTTATGTGTAGGATAACTCATTATGAAAAATATCAAATCGGTTTCTATTGTTAAGAGGGATTTTTCCTTTCTTTTTGTACTTCTTATTAAATTCTATTCTTTGAAGTATGTTTGAAATTCTCAAATAAGCTCATTGCTATTTCTGGATACCTAGAGATTGTGAGAGGAGGATTAGATAACTCTTACATCCTCCTTAATGAGGGGTTTGTGATGTGATGTGTGGACTTCAGAAATCACAACCCCATGAGCTCACTTACAGACTGACCAATGAGCCTTCATCTGATGATGGTGGTGGTGGTGGTGGATACCCAGACTTAGTGTCTTATGAGACAGATCCCCCCCCCCCCTTTTTTTAAGTAGGGACTAAAACTGCAGTGGGCTGACTTTCCCAGGTCATCCCTCTGAGTAACCAGCAATTCTACAAGCTGTTCTGTTTTGTCCAATAAGAAGGGAAAAATATGTTGGGGCAGGAGTGTTCCTTGCATCTTTCTTGGGGGCCAGTGGCAGAATGAGACCTCTTCTTCAAAAAATATTTTTTAAATTTACTTAACATCCCACTTGCAGTGTCCTTCTCCTCCCTTAAAAGTCCCTCTTCCCATTAGTCCTTTCCCTTCTCCTCAGA
This sequence comes from Arvicanthis niloticus, assembly GCF_011762505.2. Lineage (NCBI taxonomy): Eukaryota > Metazoa > Chordata > Mammalia > Rodentia > Muridae > Arvicanthis > Arvicanthis niloticus. The sequence continues at coordinate 9,616,317 of NC_047668.1, read as the reverse complement.
GGAAACCCCCTTTAGGCACCTCCCCACCCTGGGATATTTAGTCTCAGTAGGACTAAGCACGTTCTCCACTGTGGTCCAACCAGGTAGTCTAGGTAGGGGAAGGGGATCTAATGGCAGGCAACAGAGTCCAAGACAGCTCTGCTCCAAGTTGCACATCTGCTACAAATGTGTAGCAGGTTTAGGTACAGCCCCTGAATGCCTTTTAGTTGGTGGTTCAGTCTTTGTGAGTCCTTCAACTGAAGAATAGATAAAGAAAACATGGTTCATCTACACTGTAGAATACTATTCAGCTATTAAAAACAAAGACATCATGAAATTTAGCAGGCAAATGGAGGGAACTAGAAAATATCATCCTGAGTGAGGTAACCCAGACCCCAAAGGACAGGCATGATATGTACTCACTCGTAAATAGATATTGGTCATAAAGTGCAGGATAACCATGCTACAATCCACAGACCCAAAGAAACTGGGTAGTAAGGAGGGCTCATGGAAGGATGTGTAAATCTCACATAGAAGGGGAAACAAAATAGTCATTAGAGGTAAATGCAGAGAGAGAGAGAGAGAGAGAGAGAGAGAGAGAGAGAGAGAGAGAACAGAGGGAGAGAGAGACACACACAGAGAGACAGAGATGGCAGAGGGAGACACACACACACACACACAGAGAGAGAGAGAGAGAGAGAGAGAGAGAGAGAGAGAGAGAGAGAGAGAGAGAGAGAACTGGATTGGAGGGGAAGTAAAGAGATGTGAGGAGAGAAAGCAGGAGGGGGAGGTGGGAATGAGAATGGAAATTGGTGGTGGTGGGGCATCTCTAGGAATAGCTGGAGACCTGGGAAGGGTGAGTCTCCAGGGAGCCTATGATGGTGGCCCTAGATGAGATTCCTACCAACAAGGGACCTGAAGACTAAAGTGGCCACTTCCTGTAGCCTGGTGGGACTTCCAGTGGATGGAGGGGGACATCAACCCATCCACAAAACTTTCAGCACTATATTTTTCAGCCTACAAGAGACATTTTTTTCTAATCCTTATCTTGTAAATGTCCCCACTAATTCTAACATGGTGCTAGGGACTCTGGGGTCTGCCTTTAAAGGATGGCTTCACTGTGCTTATATCCATGCGAACTGTGATATGAGGTTTATCTTCACTCTTCTGGCTTCTCTGGGGGGGGGGATCCAGCCCCTCCACCCCCAAGCATGCTTGTTTTTCTGTCCCCCTCCTCAATGGTGGCTGAGCTTTCCCGTATAGCAGGTAACAGCACCAATGAACATTTATCAGTTGTTAAAAACCAAGTAGCCTATAGGGAGTCCGACATGAAAAGGTGTTTGGAAAGATTTTCTTCTTCTTTTCCACTCTGGGCCAGAGGAGATTGAAAAGCATAAATGGTTTTCTCTGTGGATTCGAGCTTTCTGTGGGTTGTCTCTCTGGAGGTCTGACCGGAGGAGCAGAAGTTTCTAAGCCAACTTGGCTCTCATATGAAGTCGTATCTTTCACCTCAGCTTCTATCTATGACAAGGACAATGTGGGTCGCACAGTTGTCTTAATATTTAAGGTGTCCAGAACTCAGGAAAGGAATGGCACTAATTGGCCCTCCTCAGCTGGGAGCACTTCCACCATGACTATTTGGAGGATTTTAACATTATACGTAGTGTTGTTTTCACAGACGCACTTTCCACTCATTGGTTGATATACTCTGTCGGAAAGAGACATGCCTACAATTCCAAATAGCATTTGAATTTGATGGATTTTAAGGAAATGTTCAGTAGACTACATTTCATTTCAGGGTCTGTAAACGAACTAGTAGGTCTTCCTTTGCTACTGTAATGCATAGCTCAACTCCGTGTCTTAGTTACTTTTTGTTGATGTGATAAAACACCGTGACCAAAGTAACTTCTAGAAGACAGGGTTTATTTGGGCTTACAGTTCCGGAAGGATAAGAGTCTATCAATCTCACAGCAGGGAAGCATGACGGCAGGCAGGCATGGTGGGTGACTGGAGCAGCAAGCTGATAGCTCACGTCTTAAAGCTGCAAGCAGGGAGTCGAAGCACTGGGAATAGCTAGAGGCTTTTGAAAGCCGTGTTCAGGTTTCCCCCAGTGACATAGTTTCTCCACATCTGATCAACCTACCCAAACTGTGCCACCAGCTGGGGACTGAGTGTTCAAACATCTGAACTCGTGAGGCTACTCTGACTCAAACCACCACACGCTACCTCAGTGTGGTAATGCTGTGTAGCTAGAAGGTGATGAACTACATAGTCACAGACATTTCAGTGTCAGCTTACGTCAACACTGACCATTGAGAAGCTTTCAAGTGGCTTTAGAAACCTATAAAGAGATGCGACATAATTCGAGAATTAAAATAGCAGTTGGAGGTAAAATTCCTGTGATAGTATAAGTGTGAATAAAGAAACGGTATGCCTCTCAAGTCCCCACTCATATCTATATGCTTGTGTACATCACACACACACACACACACACACACACACACACACACACACACACGATGTTGAAAACAGCACTTTGAATTAAGTCCTTTATTGAGGCCACCTGTAGCAGTCAGTATGCAATTTTCTTGTGTTTGTTAGGCTTCAATGAATCTGTCTGCTTACTATATACATATATAGTGAACTTTATGAAATGCACTTTGCTGCTATAAATAAACAGAAAAGCTGTTTAAGAAATTAGAATAAACATTTACAACTTGTGCATTTAAACTTAAGAAGATTATATTCTCTTGGTGGCCAAGAGTTCCTCCTGAATTCATTTCGCTGTGAAGCTTTGGAGGTAAAAGTAAAATCTCTTTATGACAAACTGATGCTTTTTCTCCTAGGTGTTTTGATTGTGTTCGACTAGACTGCTAGAAATCATATTTGCCATCTAAAGGGAATGTGGATTGCATTTGCCCAGGTTCTCTGTAGAGCGATAACAGATGTGAGAGGAGAAAGTGAACAGTAACTAGGCAGAATGCCCTGCCCCCACACCATCTTCTCCTCATTTTAGAGCCCTCGAAATTCAGTACTATCGTCTTAAGACTAATGAAGTTTTTCTTATACAAATTATTTATGTCCTTTGTTCCACTTTGCTTTTTTTCTTTGATATTTTCATTTCCTTTTATCTCTACCGTTAGTTGACTTCAACCCATAGATCTCTTGTACTCTTGTTACATTTTTCTTTTTTTTTTGTTTTTGTTTTTTTTTATTATTATTAGATATTTTATTTACACTTCAGATGGCATCCCCTTTCCCCATTCCCCCCCATCCCCCTTAGGAAACCCCTATCTCATGCCCCCTTTTCCTTTTTGCATTTATACATTTTTTTAAAATAATGTTAATCATAGGCTTTATAAGTTTGGAATTGTTCAATCAGAGGTGCAACCCACTGACCAACCTAGGTATAACATTTTTCTACACTGTGACTTTCCTCCTCCTCCTCCTCCTCCTCCTCCTCCTCCTCCTCCTCCTCCTCCTCCTCCTCCTCCTCCTCCTTCTCTTCTTCTTCTTCTTCTTCTTCTTCTTCTTCTTCTTCTTCTTCTTCTTCTTCTTCTTCTTCTTCTTCTTCTTCTTCTTCTTCTTTTTGAGTCAAGGTTTTACTGTAATCCAGGCTAGCTTTGAATTATCAACAGTCCTCCTGTCTCAGTCTTGTATGTGCTGAGATTATAACTGTAAGCCACACATACATCTGGCTTAGTTTCTCTATGACCTTGCAAAATAGAAGCCTCAAGACTATGAGAAAGGGTCACAACTGTATTTGTCACTTGAGGTCAGAGTAAGATAGTTTGCCAAGTCTTTTCACATACACAATTCTCAGCAGTGGTACATTCTGTGTTGTGCCTGGGGCTCAACATCCAGAAGTGCTACTTCCAGCCTTAGGGAAGGCAGAATTCAGATGTTGGAAGAATTATTTTGACATTTTAATATCTTCTCTTATTAGTAAGCTGACATTTTGGTTTATAAATAAACTTGGGGTTTCTATATATCTGATTTTTAGCTGGAAAATACTAGATTTGAGCTGTCAGGAAAACATGTTGATAAAAATGCCTGATGCATCAATGTCTGATATTTCTACATTGTGGATGTTTTGTTTTTAACATGTTTTCTCTGACCTACATGTAAGCATTTCTCTTCATTTTCCAGCTCTGAAAAATATACCACAAAAAGGCTACCACTGGGCTGAGGCCTTTGGAGTCTTAAGATTCCTCTGTGGAACAGTGTCTAACAAGCAGGCCAGCCATACAGTCTTGTGGAAAAGGGTGTAGTTTTCTTCCATTTATGAACAGTTTGGGCATTACTGCTTTTTGCCTAAAGTTTACATCTGTTCTGCATCAGAATGATCTAATACTTAAAAAATATTTTGGGTTATCTATTAGAAAAGTGTGACAACTTAAATCAGTAAGTTAAGAAATTAATTTAGCACTAAAATGCTGTAGAGCAAATATGTATAATTTTCAGCATAAAATTTTACACCCCCCCTTGTGGAAAAAAGTAAATGTAGTCAATAAATTTATCTCTAAAGATGCAAATGTATATGCAGGAACCCTCAAACATCTGGTGAATTCATTTCTTTGAGAAAAGCCAAAACACAGAGCTTTTTGAGATTGGTAAAGCATGAAAAAAAAAATCTCTTTTTAAATGCAGTTAAAATTTTTGTTGTGGTTACAAAAATGACCTTCAAATTCTGTTCTTGACTCTCTAGTATGTTTTAAACTAACTGCTAGTTTGTTAAAAACTAGTTAGTACAGTTTGTATGTGGGAGTATATAACTTCAAACAGTTCTTTAGGTAGTTTTTAGCACTGTATTTTCATGTATGTTTGTGTGTTTACATATGTGTTTCTACTCACATGCACATGGAAGTCGGAAGCCAATGTTGTGTGTTCTTCTCATTGTTTTTTTTACTTTTAAGAAAGGGTCTTAAAGAAGAACTTGAGGCTCACTTCCTTAGCTAGGCTGGTTAGCTAATGAGACTCAGGACCCTCCTGTCTCAGCCTCTGCAGCAGTGGGATTATAGGCATGTTTTACCAAACCTGGCTTTTTAACCATCGGTACTCAAGATTTCAACTCAGTTCCTCTACAGCAAGCACTTTACTTGCTGACAATCTGCCTCTAGTCCCCACAGTGCAGCACTTTTAAAAACTATGCCTTAAGGAAGCATAATGGAAAATTCTCCAGGAAAATATTTCCTATGAACAAATAATTTAAGACAAGGGCCATTCCTCTTAGTCATAAATCATTTGGGTGTATTAAAGATACTGTGAGGGGTTAGAGAGAACATGTTCAGCTTTGTCGTTATTTTGTTAATGTTTAGTACTTATGGAAACTTCTGTGCAGCATAATGTGGGAGATGTTCTATTGATTGACAGTTATGCAAATTAAGTGAGGCTAGTGGGCTGGCAAGGTGGCTCTGTAGGTCAAAGCACGGACCACGTCAGCCGATAATCTGAGATTGATCCCTCTGTGGAAGAAAAAAAACAACTCCCAGAAATAGTTGTCCTGGTTTGTTTTCTATTGCTGGGTTAAACACCATAATGAAAAGCAGCTCGGGAGGAATGAATTTATTTGGTTTACATATCCTGATCATAATTCATCACTGGGAGAAGTCAGGGCAGGAACTCAAGAAGAACAGATGCCTACTGTGTTGCTCAGTTTGCCATATATATATATATATATATATATATATATATATATAATATATTATATTATTATATATGTTATATATGTATTATATAATATATAACATATATAACATATATGTTATATATATTATAACATAATATATATTATGAGGACTCATAAAAGTTGTCCTCTGACCTTCATATGTGCTATGGCATGTGACACTCACACATGCCCATCCAACCACAGAATAAAATAAAAAGTAAGTAAACAAAGTAATATTTAAAAAAAAAAATTTGAATACTTGAGAAGATCCAGAAGCAAGCTGTTAAAAAGTAAAGAACAATAAAATAGGAAAAAAGGAGAAAAAAAATCAAGTATTGTTCCAGGGCTAATGAGGTAGAACCTCAGGCAAATAAAAATTCAAAATATGATTTTAACAAACAGAAATGAAAACTCCATGTAAGACAATGGAAAATGGATGCACTACGCCAATTAGAGTTTCTGCCTGTTGGCAAGAGAAACTGACTAGACAGCTTTAAGTTGAAAATGAATTTTGTTAGTAAAAGCTCACAGAAGCATTAGAAATGTGTACAGTCTGGCTCTAAAGACAATAAAAGACCACAGGTACCAGAAGCCACAACCTGGTCACTCATTGCTCCTGAACAATCTGTTTGAATGCGTTCACGTACAGCTGGGACCTCCAACTACATCACTTCTGATGAGTCTCTGTGGCTGGGTGTCACTTCTGCTTGGCTCTTACTATTGTCAGCAGGAGAATGTCTGATTCCTGCATTTGTCTGAAGACTCCAGGAAAGATAGTCTTCCCTGGAGATGTTTGTAAGTGTCATTGGTGGAGCTACTTCTGTGCCTGAGTCCTGTGGGTCAGGGGTGGAGCAAGACAATGTATTTCTTTGTCCTTACGCTTGCATGGGTGTGAGATGCTCCATTTTACCCGTCTGTAACCAACTGAGAATTTTCACAAATAGAAAAAGGAGTTTTATTGTCTTTTCCCAAATGTTAAATGACTGTCTCAAAGACCAAGAATGGGACAATACATATCAAATTGGAAGTATAGTATTCTCATTATTGACTATTGTAATCTCATTAGTGGATTGTAAGACATGTTTACAGTTCAATAAATTAACAGAAAATTAAATATTCTAATGTAACTGATTTGCTAAACTTAGGGCTTTGGGGTTGCAATAAAATTTGAATTATTATAGTTTTAATGAATAAGGTTCAATGGTCCTTGAATATGGCAGAGTACTATAAAAGTGACTGTCTAAAATCTTTTTGGTGATTTCAATTAGAAAGATACCAGTAGTTAAAGCTCTGCTTTGTTCTCTATGAACATAAAGCAAAAAAAACAAAACAAAACAAAACAAAAGAAAACAAAAAAAAACAAAAAAAAAACCCATTTAGCATGTTCTAGGGATTGAGCACTTTGAGAAATGTTTGAACTTAAGGAGATGCTTTCAAATAGATTGTGAATCTCTCTTGCAAAAATACATGTAGTATGTTCTAGGGATCAGGGACTTTGAGAAATGTTTGCATTTAAGGAGATGCTTTCAAATAGATTGTGAATCTCTATTACTTGTTTAGAAGAACAAATCATTAAGGAAGCTTCCATTCCCTTCACTGGAAACTAACTAAACATTTTCATTGCTTGTTGAGGAGTTTTGTTAAGAATGAATGTGACAGAGACTGAATAGAGGAGGTTCCCAAGAGTAGCCAGGCAGTAATCCCAGAGGAGTGATAGGGACTCGAACCCACCCACAAAACTTTGGACCAAAAATTTATTCTGTCTACAAAACATGCAGGGATAAGGGATGGAGCAGAGACTGAGGGAATGACCAAACAATAACCATCCCAACTTGAGACCCATTCCATGGTTAAACACCAATCACTGATACTGTTATGCTTGCACTCTGTTATGCTTGCAGACAGGAGTTTCGCATGGCTTTCCTCTGAGAGACTACCCAGCAGCTGACTCAGAGGGATGCTGAGATCCACAGCTAAACAGTGAATGGAGCTTAGGAACTCTTATGGAAGAGTTGGGGGAAGGATTATGGGCCCCCAAAGGAGATAGAAACTCCATAGGAAGACCAACAGAGACAACCAACCTGGACCCTTGGGGCTCTCGGAGACTGAACTACCAACCAAAGACCATACGCAGGCTGGATCCAGCCCCTAACTCCCAAATATATGTAGCAGATGTGCAGATTAGTCTTCAAGTCAGTCCGGAGCAACTGGCGTGTGTGTGATATCCCAAAACCTGCTGCTTGTCTGTGGGATGTGATCTTCTAGCTGTGGGATGTGATCTTGTCTGGCCTCAGTCAGAGAGGATGTGTCTAACTGCATAGAGACTTGATGTGTCAGAGTTGGGGGATACCCAGGAGGAGCCTCCAGCCTCTCAGAGGAGAAGGGGAGGGGGGAGAGGGAAGAGGGGAAGGGTTGTTGGAGGGTGTGACTTGGAGGGACAATGAGCTGGATACAAAGTGAATAATGAAAAAGAATGGGAAACAGAAATTTAATATAAATGTAAGCCATTAATAAATAAAAGGAAATTACAGTGTGGTATAGGTGCTTGCATCATCATTTCTGGACTTATTTTGAAATGCCATAGGTACAATATTTAAAAATTTAGTAATTTTACTCTTTGGTAGTAAACTCTTTTTTTTTTTTTTTTTTTTTTTTTTTTTGGTTTTTTTCGAGACAGGGTTTCTCCGTGTAGTCCTGGCAGTAAACTCCTCTTAACTTCGGCTTCTTTCAAAACAAAGTAACAAAAAGGGAGAAGACTGACACTAAACCAAATTTTTTTAGAATATGGTCATACTTCGGTCCCTTTGCCCACTTGTTCAGCATAGCAAGTTAGAAGTATGTGAAGCAGCTAATTTAGCATCTGCAACATTTAGTTGCACTTCAATACAGAACCATTATCCCGGCTCATCAAACCTCTGGTGAACATGCACATCTGTTCCCTACTTCATCTGTAACGCACAATTCTTTTAATACCTAGAAACTTGACGGAACAGGAGTTATAAGTAATTTTTATGAGGGTATGCTGGATATGCCTAACTTACTTTTAGGATCTGTTACAACCAACTGCTTGGTTGACTCCCTAACTCATCTACTGAGAGATCTGTTATTGCCCTGGAAAAAAAAAATCAAGTTTTCCACAACTTCCAACAGAGATTCAAGACATCTTCTGACCAGTGAGCTAAAGATGGAAACAACAAATATTTATTTTAAAAAAGTGATTTACTTAAGTTATATGTTTTAAAAGTACATAGATGTTTAAATGACAGTTGTTTTATAGACAGTAAATGTATATTTTTGTGTTTGTGTGGGTTAAATGTGGTAGATCTGACATCACACAGAGATGTTCCTCAGTGTCTGTGTTTTAGAACATGTGTTTGGGTGTGGTCAATGTGAGGTAAAAGATATTTTATAGCCAAATAAGGAGAGAGGATGCTAAGAGACAAGCTCTGTAGTGCCACCTCTAGGCTGGAGGCTCTGCGTTCCAGGTCTTTCTCAGGCCTGTGCTTTGTTTGGAGGGATGCTGCCAGCTTTGAGGTTGCCGGCTGTTCTTGAGGCAGCTGATACCATGCAGTCTAACTCGTCAACATTCTCTCCCACAGTCCTACTTCCCTTTGCTGTGCAAGTGTTATTTTGATGTTTTGAGATGTGATTTGCTTATGGCAGTTTAGCCCACAAATGAGGGAATTTCCCTGAGCTTTATAGCTAGCTGGAAATCATAAATCTGAGTAGTGAAAAATATTCCAGAATTTTGCAAATCTTTTTAGATGCTGTTATAAAAGAGTGAAGGGATTCTTCTTAAGTCTCTATTCTTTATTTGGATGATAAACTTTTTCTGGGGAGACATAACACACATACATATGTCTGTTAGTTCCAAAAGGGGAGTCCATGACAGGTCAAAGTCATTATTGCCCAGAAATACAACTTGCTGAACCAGTGAGATTTTACTGGGGTTACCAGCAGGAGCAGGGGTGCATTTCTACATACTGAAATACAAGTTTAATACTAGCATTGAAAAGAGCCACATTTTTAGCCCTAACTATTCTTTCATGAATTTTAGGCCACAGATTCATATCATTTTCTGAAATGAGATGGAATATAAATACCTAATTAGGAACTTTCCCTGTGTGCTTGGGGAATTAATTTAATCCCTTTGAACCTGCTTTTATTATTTATGAAGTAGAAATAACAATAGCTCCTATCCCCTGAAATTGTCATGAGAATGTTGCTTTATTAAGTAACCAATGCTGGGGAGGGAATAAGACACACAAATGGTGCAATATTGCAGTTATAACACTTTTATGTTTATGCCCCCTCAAATCCTTGTAACGATTTACATTCAGAATTTGTCATGGGATGCTTTTAGTGTCATGAACTGTAAGAAAATGAAGAGACCAAGATAGAGACAAATGAAGAACACTGGTGAGGTCAGGTGGCCAGAATCAGCCTGTCATTAGATGTGGGCCACCACTGGAGAGGCAGGTAATCTTGAATGATGAAATTCCTGTGAGTAGACAAAAATTCCCAGACAACTGGAAATGCTCACTGAAACCGGATGGACAGATGGTGAAGGGAGTGCCTTGGTGTTTTCCCACTTCCCTATGTTCTGCGTTGCTCAGAGCCATGTAATCTGGGTTGTACATGCACTTCTTTTGGGAGCTGAGCCTCTAGATTTTTAGTTGGACTGGTAGTTTGACCTGGAAATAAATATCCCTCTCCCTCTCCCTCTCTCCCTCTCCCTCTCTCCCTCTCCCTCCTCCCTCTCACTCCTCCCTCTCCCTTTCCCTCTCCCTCCTCCCTCTCCCTCTCCCTCCTCCCTCCTCCCTCCTCCCTCTCCCTCCTTCCTCTCCCTCCTCCTTCCTCCTTCCTCCTTCCTCCCTCTTCCTCCTCCTCCTCCTCCTCCTCTTCTTCTTCTTCTTCTTCTTCTTCTTCTTCTTCTTCTTCTTCTTCTTCTTCTTCTTCTTCTTCTTCTTCTTCTTCTTCTTCTTCTCTCTCTCTCTCTCTCTCTCTCTCTCTCTCTCTCTCTCTCTCTCTCTCTCCACCATAGTTAAACCTTTCTATCTGGCCTCAGAATTGTTTAAAAACAAAACAACAAAATCCCAAACATTCCCATTTTTTTTTTTGTTAATGCTGAAAGTTGAACAAAAGGTCTCATGCACGCTAGGCAAGCATCCTGCCAGTGAGCTATGTGTTCTCAATCATTTATGTCCTCCATTAATCTTCTTGATTAGAGTGTAGAGAAAGCTAATGCATCCTTTGGGAGAACTTCTCTCAGCATGTTTCAAGTTAAGCAAGGAGTGCCAACAAGCATCCAGTAAAGTACCTGAACATCACTTGGAATTTTTTTGATTACATTCTACACTGCTAGCATTAATAACCAGGATAAATTACTCCTGCAGTTGGGACTCCTTTCTTTGTCTATTGGTATTTTGGTACAAGAAATCCCAAATTAAAGCTTAGAACTTCTAGATCACTGGTAGATCCAACCTAAAGTTGTAGGCAGAAGAAGCAGACTCTTCCAAAATGGTGGTACATAGGATGATATTGGATTCTATGCTATGCTTTCCTGACTTACTCTAAGAGTTGATGGGAAATGGCCCCATAATGGTCGTTGATTTATTATATATTTTCATTCTGGATTATGTAACTATGTCTTGTAGGAACTCTTTAGGTTCACCCTAAAATAATCTTAGAAATGTTTTCCAGCTGTATTTTTAACTCTGAAGTTTCTGGGTTGTACTGTATGTGATAGGTTCATTGGGTTCCTCCTTTTGCCATACATTTTATGGGTTCTCCTACTTAGTAACAGGGTTCTCCTAGATCCTAGGTAGTTTTCAGGACAATATGAGGTAGAAGTAAGGTCAAAGAACCCTAAATCAAAATCTACTTGATTAGTCTCTCAATAACATTATGGATGAATTACTTCCTAATTTAGTGTAGTCAGTTGGCTTCCAAGTGGTTCACTCATTTACCCAAAGGATGGTTCTATATTGGAGTGTTATCAGTTCTATTTTGAATATTTGGTAGTAGCCAGCATGTCATCCTTAATAAATGGAAGCTCACATAGAAGTAGAATGCTTTTAAATTAATCTATATTTCTATAGTCATAGATGCATCAGTTAAGTGCACTGTGTGTCTGATGGTGAAGTCTGAGCAGACTGTCCACTTCATTTAGAGTACTTAGCAGGCTAGTGTCTCTTTTGTGGTTCATGGTCATTTGTGAACATAAACACTTAATACAATGATATTCACATTTCATGCTTATTTTAATATTTTTCTATTTTTTTCTGTTCTATTAACCCAGTTTCTAAGCTTCCAACTATTAGCCAAGTCATTTGCCAGTATATATGTCTCTCTATATTCATATATATGTATATATAAAGTCATATATATATATCTACATATATATATATACAAAGCAAATGTATATTATATGTTAATATATTGAATATATATGATAAAATATAAATATATTAAGTAAAAAAAATAAAAATTATATTAAATTATATATAAATTATAAATATATTAAGTGAAAAATATAAAATCATATATATATATATTTGTATCAAATATTGAATGAATGCATTGAATGAACTAATGTCAGGGTTTTTTCTACATAACTTGTTATAAGAGACCTCACCTACAGAATTATAAGGGGGATATATCATGGTAGATGACATGGTGATCTATCTAGGCAACCTGTATGTACACTGACTTATACCCTTTATTTATGTCTAACTTAATCCATAGTATGATGGTTTACTGTTGGGTCTGCCTAACCTGATGAGTGGGTCTGATGATGAACTATGGGAACATAGAACATTCTATGGGCAGGCCCTCATCCTTTTCAGGGTCTGGTATTAATCTGGAATACCATGGGTTTATGTTGTGACTACATAATAAACCTTTCTATGAATCATCTTTTCCTACCATAGATACACATGGTACCATATACTAGCCAGGTAGAATAGTACACACAGCAGGGGCAATGTAAATTTTACTTTATGCTTGTATACTTGCTCTACAGAACTTACGTAATTTATATTTCATAAAATTCTCACAATTGTTTCAGGTTTTTTGTTTGTTTGTTTTCTGTTTTTTTCTCTTTAGATAAACTGATCAAAGGAGGATTCCCATATGTGAATATGCTGCCTTCAGACCCAGTAAAACCAACCAGGAGGAAAGCATAAAATGCAGAAGTTATCCTTTTACCTTAAAAGGAATGGTCTAGCATGATTTTAGTAAAGAATCCTTAAAACTAATAGACGATGCTCTTCAGTCTTGGTAAATTTTCCATTCTCCATGGTTTGGTATTTCTTGTTCATTGTCTCTAATGAGCACGATGCTATTATGTAGTGGATCTATTAGATTCTATGTCAATGCTCACAAGGTCTGGAGCATGTCAGACTACATTATAATAGGGGAAAGTAGAGTTAAACAGTCTTGAGGAATGAATATAAATACAATTATTTATTCCAAGTGAATGAGAACTGTGTCTAATCATTCTCTTTGATAGAGACCAATGACTGCTGCCCACTGTGTACTCAGCATACTAATTTGCTCTAGCAAATAAACCACATCTGGCACAACATCTGTCTTTGAAGCTAACAAAGGTTTTTAGGAGTCAATCGTAGTCTTCCAGAACATATCTTGTTTTTCTTAGACTTGTGAGTTAAAGCGGACATATAACGGAGGTCAACACTTTTACATCATTTTTATTTTGGAAAGTAACATCAATCCTTTTTGCTTCCCTTTGGGTGTAGTATTTTTCACTTGCTATCTCAAACACTGTGTTGGGTCTTGTCTTGTAGGTCACTATGGTTGTCTTGCCACTTACCAGGTACAAGTATGTTCATTCAATGGTATTGGGTAAGCCTATGGATCTGGTGGAACTACTCAGAACCAGACCTGGGACACTGCTACATGGCTTCTCCTAAGTAACTACCATTTACTCAGCCTTTCCTACTTTAGCTTCTGTTCCCTCATTGTTATCCAGGAGCCCTGCTGTATTATAGGATTGCTAACATCAGCTCTGGTCTGTAGAGAGATAGATGTTCAGGGAAGCTGGTGCCTGTCTTGCCAGCACATTCCTAGTTGCCTTAGTGAACTGGGCACCTTCCCTGGATTCTATAGGAACATAGTCAGCCAGGTGACTGTTGACCCTCTATAATTTATGATCACTAGATGTCAGTTCTTCAAATATTCATATGTAATGTTGGTGATGAACCACACTGAGACTTTTATTTCTTTTATCACAACAATATTTGGGGTTCTCTATCAGATAGCATGGGCTACAATATTTTTTTTTCTAACTCTTCTCTTCTAGAACCACCCATGACTTTCTTTGTTATGGTTTCATTACCATTAATCAAGATCTCAGTGTCAAATTCGGTATTAGGCGAGGGTATCCTGATAGTCAATTTCTCTTGATTTAGCATACTCCACATCCATCTCTAGGTTAATAATTCGTTTTCATGCTGCTAAACCTCGACTATATCCTACAGCACTGCCAGTGTTTACTTGTTTTTCTACTTTAGAAGGCCCACTTAGTATCAGTACTGCATTATCTTCAGCAATGGAGCTTTGAGTCTTTTTGGAATTCTACTGTCTTTAAAATTGTTCTGGTCCTAGCAGCTAGTATGCTCTCTTGTCTGGTTACAGAGAAGTGAGTGTATATAAAGTACTTCCAATGAGGTGTTCTAAATTCATGCTTTGTCACATGGATACAGACTTATCCTTAGTCTTTGTGTTTCTATTTTTCTCTTCATCCATGGCACTGGCAGGAATCATCAGAGACCATAATCCATCTAATTAGTGCCCTTTAAGTTTTTCAGACACACTCAAGCCTCACCTAACAGTGCCTTCTTCTTTCAGCTATTGGCATCTCATTACAGTCCACACTGGTGAAGCTTTGAACAACTGCGACATCTTACATGCTCCGTAACTATCCACATCCCACCTACCACCAGACACAGGATCTTCATGGCCAGCTTGCTGGTGGGTGATTCAGATTTGAGATTCTAATTTTGAAGTCTGTCTTTTCAGATCATTAGAGGCACCACCTATTTTTGGTCAGGTTTCCCAGGAAACTAACTCTGAGACAGAGATTAGAGTGTAAGAAAATTTCTGGAGCATGTTCTTCCCATAATACTCATGAGAGAAGTGTGTGTGGGCAGAAGTTTGCTGCAAGTTTCAGAAGGTCTTCGGAGAGCTCTCAAATGAAGTCCTTATAACTTCCTTTATTCAGTCATCTATGTAAAGTTGTGTGACACAAGCCTCATGGTCCTTCATAAGGAAATACCTTTTGAATGGGTATAATTCACAGGGAAGAAGACTAAGCTGTAAACTGAACAGTCAACAGAAGAGACTACCTTCCCCTGAGCAGCAAGGTCAACAAGGGCTTTAGGTAGAAAGGTACAAAGTATAACATTATCTCCAGCCTCCCAAACCAGGAGAGTAACAGTAGTTGCTATTAATTTTTTATTAGTAAAATATAATATGGTATAAATAGAGCATGGATTATAAGGATATTTGAAATGTTTAGCAAATGATGCAAAAATTTAATGAAAAAATTTAAACTTGTGTTGCCTTTTAGGCATTCAATTAAACCCTTAACCTGAGCTAACCTTATCATTTTACCCATAATTTTAAAGAAGAAAAGTTCTCTCTCTCTCTCTCTCTCTCTCTCTCTCTCTCTCTCTCTCTCTCTCTCTCTCTCTTTCTCTCTGTCTCACACACACACACACACACACACACACACACACACACACACACACCTATCTATTTTGTGTTTTGGGGTGGGGTCTTTCTGCAGAGCCCAGAGTGCCCTTGAGTTCATGATCCTCCTGTCTTAGCCTCCACAGGTGCTGAGGTTACACATGTGCACTACCAATTCTTGTGGAAAATAATTTCAAAATTTTAATTGTTAACCAGCAAGTCTAATCATCTACTGTGTTGTGTAGCACTGATTAAAATGAGTTTTAACTCAAGGTACAACATGGTTTGGTAATATATTTATAGAAAGACAGGGCAATCAGTTACTGCAGTAGTGGGTATATATTAAGACAACTCATTTTCCATCAATCCCAGGGATATACAAACCAAAACAATCTGGGCTTCTTTCTTCTCTCTCTGCCTGGTAATTAGAGGAAGGAATGTGAAGGAAGATACACTACTTGCCAAATATCTGGTGAGGTGACATTTGAATTTTGAAAAATCAAGTGATTTTTCATTATTACAATTTTTTTAAGGAGGAAAATGCATTTATTTTCTGTCAGTTTTGAGTGTTCAGCCTTTCATTAGACTAGAACACGGCTTCTGGATATTACTGTTTGCCAAACCTGCTGCCACTAAAAAGAATTAACAATTTCTAAAATTAGCATCTCCAGGGACAGAAGTTCAATGGGAAAGTAATCAAAATATAATTTGATGGCAGCAAGGGTCTGGCATGAGTTAGAAGAGACTGTGTTTCAAATGTGTGTTATGCTTTGTCTTCAAAGCGCATCTATCTGACTCAGGTATGGCTGCTTTGTCCTAGTTGAACCAAGTTCTGTCAACTTTTTTATTCAACAAATACTAAAGTATTTATCCTCGAAGACAAACGCCTGATAAAAACTTGATTTATTGATATTTTCATTTGACCTCAAATGAACAAAGTTTGAAAATCTTAGCACACATGGTTCTGTTTTCTACTCTTTTTGTTGTTTGTTTTAATTTTTTTTGAAACAAGTTTTCTCTGTGTGGCCTGACTGTCCTGGAAATTGTTCTATAGACCAGGCTGGCCTCGAACTCAGAAAGACCTGCCTGCTTCTGTCTCTTGAATGCTGAAACTAAAAGTATGTACCACCATACCTGGCTTTGTTTTCTAAATTTTGATGTGCATGCTTTCCTCCAAATATTCCAGTGTTCACTCAGGGAGCTAACTTTTCGCAGTCATTGCTACTTTAACTTGCTGTCTTTTTAGTGAGGAATCTGACATTTTCTCAGAGCTTTTGTTTAAGACTGTCAGTGTGCTTTTAATTATTGGAGAAGCCACAGGCAATGGACTGTCATTATAATGCAATGATCTGTAGACCTCAGACCATTTCACCTTTTGCTTCTAGGTGAACATTGTCTGGTCTTACCATCAAAGCACACCCTGCATGTTTCTAATCTCCTGTTTGGATGAGGTGAGGAGAAAACCTGACTGAGAAGTTACCTGTTGAGCTCTCAAAAGATGAATCTGTAAGACTGACATTCTGGGTGTGAGATGTGGCATAAAGTGTTATTCTTCTTACTTCAAGGTACTCTTACCTGCAGAGAAAATACTGCCTGCCTGGCTTTTGAAGAAATAAAATCTTGCATTTTTCTAAAAATGAAACTTAAGGAAAAAAGATATATGTGCTTGTAATCTTATATATAGTTTTGAGTAAATCTATGTATTATCCTGTCAAACAGATAGTTTCAAATCCACAGTTAAATTGATATTGATAATTACGTTGTAGCAGCTGAATATTTAAATATAAAGGTCTACTGACTCGATCATTTGAGTAGCAATAAGAATTAAAGAACTAATATTTTAAAAATATTTTCCTGCAAAGATCATCTGCCCTTTATAAAGTATGCTTCCTGAGTGAGGAGATTCTGGAAATCAGAGTTTTTCACATATTCATTAGACAGCTCTCTCATTGGGTAGGCTTTCCTGAGTGGACTTAAGTAGACATGCAGCTAATTAACTGCCAATCTGCTTTTAGACCCATTCATTCTCTTCTAGATTGGTCTGTGGCCACTAATCCATTCTTGAAAGACTAAATTTTATTATCTCACAGTTTTCTGAAGGAGCTATTTAAAAGATCTAACTGGCTAGAACTTTAAATTCTTCTCATACTTATATTTTAGCATTTTACTTTCATGTTTTGAGGCAAGTTCACTTTCAGACTTAAAATGACTCAGTGGTGCGAGGCTGAGAGCTTTGTGTGAGAGAAGACTCCAGGGAAGCGATTTATGTGACAGCATTTCTCAGTTGATAAGATGACAAATCATTGTAAGCGGGGCTACTGTCTGGGGGAGAAGTAAGGAAGTGGGCAGAATAGAATACCATTGTCCTTCCTTCTCTGTAGGAAAACTCTTCTGATAATCTTGGGGTCCTTGAGACCACAGACAGCATAAAATCCTGGCTACAGGGTTTCTCCTATGTCCCCACAGACTTAGAGAAGCTTCAGTTCATAAGTGAGGCACAGTGCCTTCTGTGACAACACCTTGCTCTCAGCCAGAATGTGTTTTCAGTTCATCTCTTCTATGTGCATATTTAATGGATTTTCTATTAATGTGCTATTACTTGGGCATATACATGCATGAATTGTACTGTGGTCTTTATTCTTGTACTTGGAGTTTGGCACTTTTCATTCATTTGCAATTCCATGGATGTAAGATTTGTTCTTACTTCAATGTTGAGTAACTTAGTATATTATTTTTTCTTATTAGATCAAGACATTTTATTTTCCTTAAAAGAATCACTCTGTGCTTTCTTTTTTGGCATATCTAAATTACTAGCATCACTGCTCTTGCACATTAAGACCGTTAGAAAATAAAATAAGAGCTATTTGTATGGAAATATTTAAAACCATAGGGATAACTGAGCTGACTCCCACATGCTTAACAGGAAGCTAGCATATACATCTGGGATACTCTGCACAAAGGAATGATTGACATCCCAGGATGATGTGGCAGCATGAGATTTTGCTGACTCAGAATAGTTCACAGTATTTCTGGATTTTTTCCATTTAGTATTTTCAGACTTCAGATGATCATGGGTGACTGAAACTACTCCCCCCACTCTCTGCCCCAGATGCCCTCTTCTCTGTCACAGCACTCCACTATCCTCACCTCTTATGATGGCTTCTCGAAGGGTCCTCTATCTAGTTTCATAATTCAAGGGGGATATTATTTTTTAACAGAATTTAAAACTAAATATATATTAGTTTTAGTTAGGATTCAAAGTAATAGGTTTCATTATGACCTTTTCAGCTATACATGTAATTTTACTTATTCAAGAGTGTTTTACGGAAAGAGATTTTTTAAATCAAAGATTAGAAGAGAATAAATTGGGTACGAGAAGGAAGAAGGTGTCTGGGTGAGTGAGAGGTAAATGACACAGCGCTCAACATAGAGAAGACCATCACGGAACACTTCGGTAGCCTTTGTATCTATTTTCCAGCTTCCTCATAAAAAGTACCTTAAAAACAAAGGTAACCCATGGAGTCTCTTACACAGTTTTAGGTCAAAATCTACGTTTTCCATCAAGATTTTAAGAAGGTGCAAATGATGTAATTTTAAAAATGTTGTGTGTGCGCCAACAATTTCAGAAATATTTACATGCATCCAAAGAATACCTTAAATATTTTCAAGTCATTTACATAGAATAACACTGGCAAAACTTTGCCATCATCCCTTTTCTCTTTTCTGAATTTATGGCCCACTCTATTTCTCCTCCAGAATTTTATTCTGGTGTAATAGAGTTCTCTTTTGTTTAATTTTGAGAGTACAATTTAATTTCAACATTTTTTTTCATTTCTTTTACTCCCTCTAGGTCCTCCCATATATTCCTCCACACTCTCTTTCAAATTTATGTCTTCTGGCCCCACTAATGTAAATATAGTAAATATAGTTAGTTACATGCATATATATTTTCTATATACATATATGCTTCTAAATTTAACCTATTGAGTCCATATGTTACTTGTGCATTACATATATTATTACATACTATATATACATATTATTCATAATAAATATATATTAGTATGTTTTCAGGGATGACATCTAGACACTGTACAACCAAATGGTGTGCTCTTCCCTGAGGAAGACCATTCCTCTCACCCTCAGCATTTCTTAGCTGCCTTTAGTTCTTTGTGTAGGGTTGAGGCCTTGTGGGCTTTTCTCTGTCTAATTTGTCATGGTCATCAGTGTCATCTTTCTTGAGCACATGCTTAGTCCTGTTGGTGAAACTTTATAGGTGTAGCTTCTGATTTCACTAGGAGACACAATCCCAGAGAAAATTACCTTACAATCTCTCTGTCCCCTCTTCTTTAATGTTCCCTGGGTCTTAGGTATAGGAGTATTTTGTAGATGTATTCATTAGGACTGAGCTCCACAACTCTGCATTTTGATTGGTTGTCGTTTTCTGTAATGACCTCTGTCTATTGCAAAGAGACATTTTCTTGATGTGGCATGAGCGCTATACTTACCTGTGGGTATAAGGACAAATGTTTATAGATCGTTGCAATACAGTTTTATACTTTGGAATCTTTAGCTTCTTTTCATGAGGTATTATAAATAGAATGTATTAATATATGGAAATTAGATTCTAGTGGTAACAGAGCTTTAAACATTAAAATGTACTTTTCTTGGTTGGGCTATCAAGTCATTATCTTCCAGGTAAGTGAAGCAGCATCATTAAATCACCAAGTCTGATGAATAATTAGTAAAGATTTGATATTGGAGGTATACTTCACAGTGGGATGAAGTATTCCTCAGGCCAGTTCACAAATCTTTTAATGATATGACTTCCAGAAGGAGGGACAGCTCAGCACTTACTTTTAGTTTTTGTAGGTTTAATGACTGAACTCTCAGTCATGTAAAGACTGACTAAAATGGGGCCAGAGAGATTGCCCAGCAGTTAAGAGCCATGATTGTTCTTTCAGAGGAGCGGAGTTCAATTCTCAGCACCAATAAGGCAGCTTGCAACCATCTGTATCTTAGTTTCATGGGATCTGCTACTCTTTCCTGGCCTTTATGTCAACCAGGCATACATTTGGTGCACAGATATGCATGTAGACAAAATACCCTTACACATCAAGTAAAAATTGAACAAAAGAGAGAGATTGGAATCGCATTCTGTTGTACCAGAAAGGTCTATTTATTAGTTTTTTAATCAACCTCTCTTTGTGTTCTTCTGTGGGGTTAAGGCATACAATTTAACAAAGTGCGTATTCTGGGTCCTTGCTGGCTGTCTTTTAACAAGGAGACCAAAAGGCTTGCAGCAGTGTTGGTATTTGTGTACTCTGCACATGGCCCTACAATCCAGGAGAGCTGCCAGCTCTCTAGCTTCACGTGTGGTCAGAGCAAACCTCTCTGTTCCCTATGCACTGGCTCACACAGTCCCTCTCTGAGCCTCTGGGGTTTTATATGTCTAATTTTTCTCTTTTAGTCCCCTAAACCTTGAGACCATAGCTGCATTTTGCAGTTCTCTTGAAGTTCCTTCAAATTCCAAATTCCATGTCTTTTTCTTCTAGCAACTTTGAGAACTGTGAAAATTTGCCCGTTAAAGCTTTTTCTGTCTGAAATATCTAGTTTGGTTTTTGTTTTTTAAGTTGGCTCAGGATTCATCATTATCCATCATTATGTGCTATTTTTAAATTGACCATTGGTGAAATGTTTTATTAGGTTCTGCCTCAGTAAAGTTTTCTTTTTCCTTTTGTAAACCTAATATCTAAAGAAAAAAAGTTTTCCCAACTTATACAATTATGTTATTTGGTTATTATTAGGACAACCAATTTACCTATTACTGGGAGGTATTCCAAATATGACTTTAATGACTAATTAGTTGTTGTTAGCAATATCTTGTACGTTATAAATGTAAAATGTTACTAATTATAATAACTCCTTGTCAGTACTGTAGCTTTCACAAAAATGTTATTGTGTTCTGGAATGACAGCTCACTGGTAAAGAGTATATGCTGTTCTTGCAGAGGGCCTGAGTTTGGTTCTCAGCATCTCTGTTGGGCAGGGACACTCGTACCTCCAGCTCTAGGGGATCTGATACCCTCTTTCAACATATCCTTCCCCCACATAAATAATTATAAAGAAAATACATCTTTAAAATGTCTTATTATATCTTGTACTTTAAACATATTTTAATATTATATGTGTACTGTCAAATATTGAATTTATGGAGAGCAGCTATTATTAACTAAATTGCAGAAAGTATTGTCAGCCAATAAACAAAGTCAGACCCATTTGGTGAGATTCGCTTTCTTCACTTTTGTCTGACATTACTTCTTTCAGATTCTTAATTATTACTAATAGCAAATGACTATTTTAGAATGTGTCTTGTTTACTACGTTTTGTCAGGCAGAGTCTCCAGTGAACTACAGTAAAAAATAAACTTTGCGTGTACCCTATTTTCTTTGTCACAATGTAATTCTCATATTGGCCATTAGAAGAGTGAAAGTGGATAAGCAGAAGGGGGTAGGGAGACTGGATCAAGAGTCACAAAAGGGAGGACCAAGGTGATTTTTTTCCTCCCTTTTTGTTTTGTCTCTTTATTTTCAGGAAAGGATCTTTCTTGTTTGAGTGGAGAGGTACTCAAAAACATTTTTAAGACAAGGTTTTTCATTGTGCAGTGGTGGCCCTTAGATGTCAAAATTATGTTGTTCAGGAGGAAAAGATGCTTAGTAGATTTTACAAGCACACCTCACAACTCTTCCATCCCCATTGGGGTTCTCACACTTGTCCACTAGAGATGGTGTTGTAGAAGAGCTGTGGTGTTACTGTCACCTTCATTCAGAACCAGAGTCTGTCATCCTACCACAGAGTGAAGAAAAGTTCCGTATGGCATGTTGAATATCCGTGTGATGATATGGATGAGAGTGGTCCCCATAGGCTTACTTGCTGAAGGAAGTGTGTCATTGGGTGGGCTATAAAATGCCCATGCCAGCTCCATCTCCCCAACCCCTTCTCTGGCTCATGCTTGTAGATCAGCTGTAAGTTCTCAACTGCTGCTTTAGTACCATGCCTGCCCCGACTGCCATGTTCCCCATCATGATGGTTATTGGCTCACTCTCTGATTCCTCTGTCTTACAGAGGTCCCTCTGATTTTTCTGGTGCTAATATACTCTCTGCATTTTACTATTTAAAATTTTTGTACATACTTGCTCTGACAAAGTACAGTGGTAGATTAAATACTTTTTATGTGTTGAAGATTTATTTATTTGTGAGTGTATGTATATATGTGCATACCATGGCATATGTGTTTGGAGGACAGAAGACAACTTTGTGGAACAGGTCCTCTCTTTCTACACTTATGCAGGTTCCAGAGATCAACATCAGATCATCAGGCCTGATGGCAAATACCACTGAGCCATCTTGGTGGCCCATATATAAGATTCTTTAATTAGAATTTAGGTATCTTTAAACTAACCATTAAAAAATAGGTTCTTTAATATTTAAAAGGCATTTAATATAGAATGACATAGCATATGACTAATATAACTGTCCCTTTAGTGTTTCATAAGCGAATTACTTATGTTTCCCATGAAATAAGATGTCAGTTGTCCTTACATATGTGGATTCTGCTTTTGGTAGTGAGCAGGACCTTGAACCTATGATTCTTTACTTCTGCCTTCTCAGTCACAGGTATAACTGGATCTTTACTTGCTGTGCTAACACTTCTTTTAAGAAAGCAGAAGGGAAAATATTAAATTTGCTAGTCTGAATATTTGATTCTGAAGATAACCACATTATTTTAACACAGTTGAAAACCAATTACCATGGTTTTCAACTCTAGCTGCTTTCTTGTGTTTAGATAGTAGGTATCTTTTATCTTCTTTTTAGTTAGGTCCCAGATTAGTGTTTGGGGAATTCAAAAAACTAATTGGCTTTCTGCTTTAGAAAAACATCAATACTGGCAGTTTTCTCTGATAGTAGAATCACAGATGAAATTCTTTCTGCTTCCCTACACATCTCTCATTTAGGTTTTTTTTTTTTTTCTTCTCCTCACTGTTATTATTTTTTTTCTGGAAAAAGAATGTTTTCTGCTTTCTTTATTTTTAAAATGATTATCTGTAAAAACTGACTGGAAAAGGGATAAGGAAGCATTTCACTTAGTGTTAGCACCCTCTCTTCCAGTTAAGTAATCTCTGTGACCACAGAATGATCTGACTTAGTACTGGGACTGTCTGTGGCACCCAAGAAGACTTAGCTCCTTTTAGGGTAAAAAATTCCTATGGATATCACAAGAGAAGAACATTTCAGCGGTTGGTTACGTAAGCATCTATATCTGCAATGAAGCCAGGATCTTTAAAATTTTAAAGTAGACTCTTTAGAATTACATTTGCACGAACATCAAAGAAAACACATCTGGTTCTTGAGATGGTCCTTGTGAATTCTGCCACCATCATTCAGACCTGCATACCGATTTCTCTTTCCTCACTTGCCCAGTGCAGGGATAATGCAGCACATTAAAAATGAGAATAATTGCTATGAAAGCCCTTTCTCTGTTTCAGTTGGATTACAAGCTTCCCATCTCCATGGTTTCTATTTCAATTTATCTTTTGAAATCAAATTAAATCTTTTTTCTTTCTTTGAAATGCCAGGCTCCATTCATGGTAATAGCTCCTGACATCTCTAGGCTTTTACCAAAACCTCTCTGTGAAATGTGTTAGATGATTTCTTTGTTCCCCATATTGTTATTTAAAAATGAAAAACAAAGACAAATTTTCTTTCTTTTTACTTGAAAGTCTAACAGAACATTGGCATTTCCTAGTAATGAGAATACAGTGTCTTGCTTATCAATTTAATTAAGTTTATAAGATGTAAGTCTAAATATGCTTTTGGTTACAGTGCAAAAGAAAAATTCAATTATTACTGCTATCATACTGAAAATTGAAAATGAATATTTAAATGTGAATGATCCTAATCAATTTCAAGCCTCAGTTCTTAGAATTGGAAAAAGTTTTTTCTTTCTTAACTAACAGGTTTTTATAGATGTTCTCACTGTGAAAACATTCATATCTATCTAATCTTCTGAATTAACAATATACATATTACATACATATTTGTGTTTACACATGTGCCTTCCTCACATCTATATATTTCTATAATTATATAAATTAATAATTAAATTTATATTTATAAATTAATAATTATAAAATTTAAATTTAAATAATTAATATGTATATTTACTGAATGTTACTATTGAAAAAAGTGGAATTGTGGAGAATATATATTTTTTTTTCAGATGAATTAACCTAGCCAAACATTCCACCAAATTTTGTTTTTCTCTTGGTTTATACTTCTCTACTTACTGCCAAAATGGCACATGGGGAGCTTCTGATAGTTATGACCTAGTTAGCAAGTCTCTGAGTAAAGGGACTTGAAAGTTTCATGAATACACAGCTTCCATTTAATCATTGAGCTTTTGGTAAAGTCATTTTGGTCTCTGTATCTTTGAATTTAAGAAAGTGGGGCACCTGGCAAGCACTCTTTCAGTTACTTCAGAAAACATTTTAGATTCTGTAATGAGTGCTAAATATATCTTATGAAAAACATTTTTTTAATCAATGGCTAAGGGTTGCTCAGACATCCAGAGAAACACAGAAGGCAGTTATTCCACAGTGCACCAGAAAAACTGCAAATTAAAGTACAAAAAATTTAAATCTAAAAGAATGAAAATAGCGAATCAGATTTTCTTGCCCATGTGTTAAAATTCTAAAGAAGTTGGAGCTCCTTCTAGACTTTCCCTAATTCAACCACAGGAGTCCCCACTTCAGTCTATTGGTTGGGTGTAAATATCTGTGTCTATCTCAGCTGCTTGTTGGGCCTCTACAAGGGCAACCCCATAGGAAGACCAGCAGCCTCAACTAACCCAGACCCCTGAGATCTCTCAGACGCTGAGCCACCAACCAGGCAGCATACACCAGCTAATATGTGCCCCCTGACACATTTACAGAAGAGACCTGCCTGGTCTGGCCTCAGTGGGAGAAGATGTGCTTAACTCTCAAGAGACTTGAGGGCCCAGGGAGTGGAGAGGTTTGGTGGGGTGGGTTTGGGGGGAAGGTGGGGACATCCTCTTGGATAAGGGAGAGGGAGTGGGATGAAGAACTGTGGAAGGGCAGACCAGGAGGAGATTAACGACTGGACAGTAAAAACAAAAGTAATAAAATAAAATAGAAGCTGACGCTCTATATTCTCTGGTTTCTTATATGCTAATTCTTGGGTGATACACTTTCATGGCTCAAAACATCAGTGCTGTTTGTTGGTTTCTCAAGAAACCTTGTAAATGTGATTCTGGAGATTCTCAGAACTGGAGAATTCATCCTCTCCTCTATGGTCTGTTACTTGTAAAGAAGTCAAAGACTCTCTCTTTCTTTGATTAGTGTTGTTTTATACACACACACACACACACACACACACACACACACACACACACTCATGCACACATGCAATTCTAGTTCAATAAAACCAATAAATATAAGACAAGATATTGAATATCTTAGAAAAATAAATCAAGATTTAAGAAATGATTCAGTCACTATGTCATTGGGGAGGAGTTTTGAACAGAATTGCAAGGGTTATGAGTTAGCTGGGACTTATCAATGTGTGTGTTAGTTACATTAGTACCTGTATTAGTTACTTCAGTATGTGTGTTAGCTACTCCACTGTGTGCATCGATTACTTCAATGTCTGTGTAGTTAATTTTGTGTTGCTTGGACAGAAACAACCCACGGGAAGACAGGTTTGTTCTGTCACTTGTTATTAGAGAGATTTTTAACCCAGTATGGTGCAAGAGGCACAGCAGGGTTGATGATGGTGGTATTGTTCTGGCAGCAGAGTCTCAGTGCTACCAGAGCACAGAGAACACAGGCAGGAACTGGGGGCAGGCATAACTTTCAAAAGCCTTCTCCTCATGATCTATTTCTTTCTTTTTTTTTTTTTTTCCCAATCTGCTTTTATACCATTTGAATTACATGCAAGTATTAAGGTCAGTTCTAGGCTGAGGAACCAGCAATACAATAGATGCAAATGGTCAAGGAACAAGCAAGACAATAAACCCATATAGTCAAAGAACACACAAGGCAATAAACAGAGTCCTGTGATCACTGTTTCTAAGGGTTTATCAGGATGACCAAAATATCTGAGCCTACTTCCCTGTCCTAGTCCAAAGTCATTTTCATGCCTGAAGCCTACTTCTTTGTTCTAGCCTAATGTCAGATTCCTGCTTGAAGCCCATTTCCTTGTGGTTGGCCAATGTCATATTCCTGCCAAGCAGCCCCAAAAGCTCTCCACATCTCCCCCCCTTTTATTTCATAAACAAGACTGAGCCTGTCTTAGGTCCTTCTGACAAGACTTCCTTACCTGTCATGGAATATGCATTATCAAAAGCAATGCACGTCTCTCATGATCTATTTCTATCAGGCAGACTCCCTCTCTTAAGTGCTCCCCATGGCCTTGGAAAAATCTCACCACAAGCTAGGAATTCATAATTTGGCACTACCAGGACATTTCAGATTCAGACTGTAACACTCCATTACAGAATATGATCAGGCAGAGGTAAAATTGGTTTTAATCACGTCAAGCATTGGTTTGCTTGTGTCAGGTTTAAAAAATGTGACTTAGAAACTTCAGCTCAAAATGGTATACAATCTCTGTTTAGAGAATTAACTGGCTTCAGTATTTATCAGGATACAGTGAGCTTGGGCAAAAGAAAGACCAATTTTGACATATTCCTTTAAAAATAATGAACTTCTCCGAGCTTTTCTAGATGCATATATTCTATGTTGAGCATGTTGCTCTTGGGACCCACATTTTCTCTTCATGGCAGCCTATTAGTTCTTTGTTCCTCTAGTCTCTGTGTAAAATCTGGAAAGGACAAATGAGAGAAAACATGATATTTGTGTTAGTGAGGTTATCTTAATTCACCTAATATGATTATCTCCAGTTGTATCCATTTCCTTGCAAATGCGTGACTTTTTTTCATTTTTCTGTCTGCTAAGAACAAGAAGCCTTACACATTGACTTGTGGGACCAACATATTCTGGTTGCTACTAAAGTCAGTGTGGAGGTTTCTTACAAAACTAAAAATCAATTCTGTATGACCCAGCCATACCACCCCAGGGCATTTATTTACCCAAAGAGCACAGGTCCATATATCACAGAGATACTTATATATCAATGTTTATTGAGGCACCATTACCAACAGCAAATTATAGAATCAACCTAGGTGTTGAAGTACTGAGGTAAGATACCAGAAAAAAGAAAAAAAGCAACACAGAGAAGGAAACACTTGTTTTGGCTCTGTTGTGGGGAATGATCCATTGAGGTGGGCACCAGGGAAGCAGAAACCTTCCCTGTGTGAAATGGTTGGCCACAGTGCATCTGTCATCAGGAAGCAGAAAGAGGTGAACACTGCAGTTTAGTGGTCATCATCTGTTGTCAGGAAGCAGTGAGTGGTCAACACTGGAGCTTAGTTGTCATTTTAATTTTTATTTTTGCTGTTTGTTTTATTTTGAGATCTTGTACATTTCCACACATTTAGATTTGGTCTTCCCACCTCAGTTAACCTGATCTAGAAAATCTCCCATGGATATGTCAGATATCTGTTTCCATGGGGATTCTGAATCCTGCCTATTTGACACTCAAGATTAACTACCATACGAGGCATCCTGCAATGAAGTAATGAAAAAGGAAAACATTCATATTCTTCTTCTCTTAACAGAGCCCACCTTCTTATTGCTAAGCTGAAAAACTCGAGTAGTGTTAGCATCATTGCCGCATCTTACAGAGCTTTCACACATATTCATGTCTTCTTAATTTCCATTTTACAGTTGCCACTGGGTCTCTGATGTCCTAGTTCTGCTTTTTATAATGACATTGCACACTCTTTTCTGAACAGGCATCTTTGGTTCTGGCTACTTGCCTGAGACCACCTCTTGTGTCATTGTTTTTGTTTGGGCAACTTGTGTTCTTTCTAAGATGTTTCCTCCTGGTTCTTACTGTCTTCATCTGGAGCAATCCTGTTCTCATAGACCCTGGTGAGGGACATAACATATGCCATGTTCCCCTGGAAGAAATGCCATTCCCAAGCTTCTGAGACTCATGCTTTTGAATTTTGTTTGCCTGTTCTTCCCTTCTGCCCACCTTTCATTCTGACCTCTGACTTTTATCAAATATAAGCAAAAATTCATTATAATATCTATGTATCATTTTTTTCCTGATAATCCCTTCTGTTTTCTAGCCTACAAATTTATTTTTCTTAAATTTCTTACCTGTTGGTTTATGGGAATTCCCACATTGAAAAGATGAAATCAAAGGTTGATAGAAATAACTGTGTGTTCACAATCCTGAGTGGGACAAGCCATCTGAAAGATAGCCATGCCCCACTAGGCCAAGCTGAGTCAGGTTTGGAATCAACCTATAATATTCTTTCTCGTTGTCCTTTAGTGACTTTTGTTTGGTTTTTCAGTTTCTTAGTTTTCTCATGCATGCCCTCAAAAAGAAAGGTTCACATCATCTCCAGGCACAGCCAATAATTATTTGAAATGTTTACACTGGTCATTTAAGTGCCTTCTTTCAAATCTGTTTTTATTTTTATATAACTTGTTTAGCTCTCATAGACTGGGGGGGGGGCAATGTTTTTAGACTATTTGAGCAATTGACTGCTGACATTTCAGTGCTCACATGCCTTTGGGGATCTGGTCACCATTACCATTTTGGAAGCAAATAATGTTTCATCTGATAGCTTTTCTCTACAAAGTTGCCAGTGCAATCTCTTGGCCTTTTATGTCCTCTGGACTGCTGTCAGCATCTTGCTTGTCCTTTAGCATCTGTAGACTGTCCTTCCTTTATCTCTAGGAAATGTATTTAAGACTAAATAACCAACTTATCCTCCCTCTTCCTTTCTCCCTCCTTTCCCATTTACTGATTTTTCGGAATGCCTGTTTGAGTCTTGGCTGATATGAATCCAGAGTCAGGACATTGGAGTACCAGGAATTGTCACTTCAATTGAAAATTTTTTTGATCTTCAGATTAATAGTAATTTCATTCCCAAATAATGATACACCCTTTTAAGAATCTTTATTGCTTATGTTTTACCAAGATAATTTTACCAGGGTAAGTGACAATTGAATGTCTGTATGTAAAGCTGGAGAAAAACTTAAGCAGATAACAAATTAAGAGACAGTATGAGACTAAGTGGTGTTCACTAACCCCTAAAAGCCTCTGTATAAGTCATATTATTTCTATTGGTCCTAGAAAAATATTAAAGCAGAAATAGAAAATATACTCGAGAAATATAATGGAGTTTATTAAGGCATAACAGTAACAGTTGCATTTTTGTCATAATAAAATACCACATAAACATATAATTTGATTTCTATTTCTAGGTCAGGATTTCATAAAGCTGAAGTTGAACTTCTGACCCTCTGTCTTCACTTTCCTAGTGCTGGGATTATAAGCATGCCCCATCATGCTTGCTTTATATACTGTTAGGAGTGGGGACCAGGGTATGTTAGGCAAGTATTCTACTGGGTGAACTACATCCCCACACCTGAACTATTTTCAATTACATAGGTCAAACCGTTCGTTGTCACTAAGTATGTAGGTTTTAGTGTTCATGTCACTAAGCCCAAGTTAGTTGAACACCACTAACTAAGTTGATACTGTGAATCCACCCCAATTGTCCATCTCCAGGACATGCACATCATCCCAAACTGAAGTTTTGGACTCATTAAATAGTAACTTTCACTTGTCTGCCCATAGCTTCTGGTAAACACAATCTGCTTTCTGTCTCTATAAATTGAATTGCTCTAGGTCCCTCATGGAAATAGGGTCATATAATATTGTTCTTTTGTGTCTGGGTTACCTCACATACAAATTATCCTCAGAGTTCATGAATATTGTAGTATATATCAGAATATCATTCCTTTCTAAGGCTGACTGATAACTCTGTATCCATCCATACATAAACATTTTGATGATTTCACACTTTAGCTATTGGAAATAATGAATGCTTCTTTGCATATTGGTGAACATATATTTGAGTCCTTACTTTTAATTCACTGGAGTCATTAACACCAAGTGGAATTGTTATGCATTCCTTGAATAGCTGACTTCTACACTGGCTATTCCTTTTCATATTCTCACACACCTTGTATGAGGATTTTTATTTTTCATCACCACAATCCAGTGCCTGTGATGAAGTTTGAGAAGCAGCATTTTAATGGTTTAATGGGGTTTGGATTGCATTGTCCTTACCATTAGTAGTGCCGGGCATCTTTTCAAATGCTATTGCCCATTGATGTAATTTTTGTGGAAAATTGTTCATTGAAGTACCTTACCCACTAGCTGAGTTTTATGTTGTTGCCCCTGAGTTGTATGATTCTTAAAGTACAGTCTGGATTTTAATCCATTATCAGATATGTCTGATTATAGATATTTTCCACTCCTTTGCAGTTTACCATTCCAGAAAGTGTCTGTCTTTCTTTTCTTTTCCTTCTTCTCTCCTCCCTTCTTCTCTGCTTTCATTTTTTGAGACAGTGTCTCACTCTGTAGTCCAGGTTGTTCTGAAACTCAATAAGTAATTCAGGCCAGCCTCAAACTGATGGCTCTCTTCCTGCTTCAATCCCCCAAAATTGGGATTATAAATAGATGCAACCACATCTGGGTGTTGATATTATGTTTTATAGAAAAGTTTTAAATACAAGTTTAATTTTTTTTGTATTTTTTGTTGTTGTTTGTGATTTTGAATACTACACCCAAGCATCCATTGCCAAATCTGATATGATGATACTTATTGTTGCATTTCCTCACCACTAGAAATATGAAGGATGGAAACTCACTCAGTGTTCTATGGGATATGACACTTGGATTAGAGTTGAGTCAAGCAAAGTCATATAAATATATTCCAGGACAAAGAAAAAAGCAGTCCAAGAAAACAAAAGTATTCCAGTCTAAAAAAGTTCTACATCAGTCTGTTGAACAGATAGAGTGGCTACAAGGGGCGTACAGGGTTGTTGGAAGGTTGTCCATTTGGGCAGAACATGCACAGTGGTCTGTAGGTGAGGATGAAAAATATATGTAATGGTCGGTAAGACAACAAGCTTTGATTGTTTGGTGTGTCCAAAACTTTTTCATCATGATAGTTAAGTTCTTGTGGCAAATACAAAGTAATCATTTTCAGAGTTCAAAGTTGTCAAATACTGCCCAGTCTTTGTGTTCAGTCTGTTCTTAGGTATGGGAGTTGGGGGTGAAGGTGAGAGCAGGGCACTGCTAATGAGACCCAAGCCAGGACAAGTATGAATACATTTGTGATATTCTTCCCAGAGTCTACAAAATGTACCTGCAGACCACATTTCTACATCATGAATTTGTGTAGGTATCATTTGTTTGTTTAAAAAGAAAGTGACAATTCCACTCTTCAAGTTTCAAATATTTGGCTGAGTTATTTTATAACTGAGATCTTAAGTAGCCTAAATTCTCAGTAACTGTAGACATTTTTCTGCATACTACTGTTTTCTGCCAGGATCTAATCCTAATGCATGTGGGGCTCCATTCAAACTAAATGGAGTGTACCTCTCCTGCAGTGTAAGCTTGGGCCTTGTCCACATGCTTTCTCTTGGAAATCCATTCTATTCTTCTTTAATAATATTTAGATACTTGGACACCAAATATAACTGCTCATTGAGAAAGTGTTCATATCTGGCCTTCCTATCCACTACAATATCTGGGTTTGAATTTCATTGATTTTATACATTACCTTCTCTAATGTGATATATTTAAATATTTAATATGACATTCTTTTAAATTAAAATATAATTACAGTTGATAGATTTTTTGATAAATATGGGAGCTTAAAAATCTTTATTTTTTGACTATCTTTTTTAAATTTACAAAGAAGGAAAACATAAAAATTTAATTCAAAAGAAAAACAACAAATGGAGAAAAATAACAAATGCTTCTTCATATTTTCAGGGAATTTGTAAGTTGTGAAAAGCCTTACAAATAATTTATTACATTTGATTTAGGCTTTTCCTAGATATTAGATCTTAAATAAAATATGATCCATTTTTGGTGTTTCTTCAGTGTTTGCAATGACCCATATTACAGCATCCAAAATAGTTGTATTTAATTTTCCTTTAATGATCCTTTTTACCTTTCAGACTATGTTATGTTGAAGTTACAGAAACAATGTTGTGGTAGTAAAGACTGCCACTTCCCATCTGTATAACTCTTTCAACTATGTCTATTACCTTCAGTTACAGGTCACTAAATAGAGGCCTCGATGAGAAATCTGAGACATTCCAGTGTCATGCCTTAGCATTTTATCCTTCTGGTTTATGTATTCACATTTCGTACCTTCATCTTAAGACATGAAAGTGGGCTATTCCCCCACCTTATGCACGATGCTCCATTTCAATGTCTATTTCAAGAAAATGAGTCCATATTTCCCATTTGTCTTCTCAGTGCACTGCTTTCTTTGGGATTAACTTCCTATTGCCTCAACTGGAAATTCTCCTATGTTTGGGATGGTTTCGTTTTGTGAGTATTATAGGAAAGTGGAGTCAGCTTAGACGTTAACCCATGGTTGATTGAAGTCTTCAGTTGGATGCATCTTGAGGGACTGATTTAGGAGGGAGCTTTTTAAATTCAGTGTCCTACATTCTGCAGTTCCCTGGAGAACATGCAGCAGGATGTGTTACTGCAGGCAAGTGTGACAACAACAAATGTCTGCCTCCTAAAGTTGGCATACCCCTGTCTTCTTCACTTTATGTTTTTTTATAGTCCAACAAAAATGTAGAGGTGGCTTTTTTTTGGGTGATAAAAAGTTAATGTTGCCGCAATGTTCTGTTTTGAGATTAAGTACAATAGCATCTTTCGTATAAAACTCCTATATACTTACTTCTAACTATTGGGGATATTATATTGTAATATTTTCAAATCAAATTTTAGTTTCTAGAATGCATAAATTATGCTTTCTGTTTTACAGTGGTCTATAATCATGTCCTTATCTGTCAATGTACTCCTTCAGATGATGGACATCTGGGATATTTTTATTTCCTGGCAATAGTGAATAAAGAAGCAAGGAACATGGATGGACAGGTATCTTTATAGTAAGATATAGAGTACTTTAGGCATATGTTCAAGAGTGGTATAGCTGGGACATGTGGTAAGCCTGTTTCTGCCTTTTTGAGGAATCTCCACACTGATTTCTATGGTGGTTACATCAGTTTGTACCCAGGAATTAACAAGAGTTCTTTCTCCACCTGAAAGCCAACATTTGTTGTAAGTTTTTTCCTTTTTGATATTAGCCATTCTGATTGGAATAAAATTCAATCTTAAAGTATTTTAATTTGTAGGAGCCTTCTAATGGAGTCTTTAATACTGAATATACCATACAATCCACACATTTTATATTCTGAAGATATATATATATATATATATATATATATATATATATATATATATATATAAAATCTGTTCTCAAATTTACTATCTTTAGAGCCTTAGATGAGCTTGCTTACTCTGGAATAGCTTTAACTCTCTCCTCATCTTGTTTTGAAGATTAAATTATGATATAGTTATATTACTGTCAAGACTAAGATGATCTATAAATATAAGTATTTTCCATTTAATATAAGATTTTCACTTAATATTTACAAAATGATGTTTTGTTTATTTATTTGCTTATTTATTTTTGAGGCAGCATCTGGCCATGTATCTTTGGTTGCCCTAGTACTACTGTGTAACCCAGGCCGTCCTTTAACTGATGACAGTCATCTTGCCTAAACCTCTGGAGTGCTGGGATTATACATGTGTGCTTTTATGCCTGGTGACATTTGATGTTTTGCAGATTTTTATGATTTAGCAATCATGTATTTAAGAAATTCTTCATACAGTTGATGTAGAACACTTTCTTATGGGATATTTTTGCCATAAAACACAGTATGCA
Source organism: Arvicanthis niloticus (assembly GCF_011762505.2). Lineage (NCBI taxonomy): Eukaryota > Metazoa > Chordata > Mammalia > Rodentia > Muridae > Arvicanthis > Arvicanthis niloticus. Next base: position 9,581,969 of record NC_047668.1, on the reverse strand, counting down.
GTTTCCAGTGGGAAGTTGACATAAAAAGCACAATCCCACTATTCTTCTGAATCTATGTGACCAGAAGTCATCCTATAACTTTGCCAAATCCTGTGTACTGGTTTTGAAAACACCCTTAGAAATGGCTCTTCTTTTGATTTTTGAAGTCATTCATAATTTCGTTTCTCAGCATGCCAAGTGCTTTGTAAAAGACTCTTTCTTGCTAGGCCTTTAAATACTTGCAATAAAGTTTTCTTTTCTATTTGCCTGATCTGGTTTCCAGAATCAAGTGAGCATACTTTAAAGGGCCCGATTAGTGAATATCACAGCATTTGCTTTTGATTTACAAGAAAGAATGCAATTAGCGTTACTCAAATTTTATCTTTGGCTATATGAACATTCTAATGACTAAATGTAAGTTTCCAATTTTTGTTATATTGAAAATAATGCTTCTAATCCCATGAACATATTTGAAGCATTAGGCTAAAATTGTTATGTATTTTCCACCCAACACCCAGCATAGCTTTCTTGAAGGGTTTCGCGTCACATACACTTAGATAGTTACTACCTGTGGCAGGCTGCGTTGATGATAAATAGTTAAGCATCATTTAAAAACGGATGGCTGAAGGCAGAAAACAAAGTGCTGATTGGTTCATTAAACAATTCAATCCCAAACCATAAAAAGTCAACTTTAATCCTGCCTGAAGCCTGGTAGATCTTGCCATAAACACTTTTCATAAAGCTTCTACTTAAACCTGCTCTTGCAGTTTATTAATTTAGCAATAATTCAAAATGACACCCTCATGTGGCAATGTAAATCTATAAGATAGATATCACAAAGCTTAAACCATGCCAAAGCCACGCAGAATTGTAGAATAAAAAAGCAGGTTTCAGTTAAGCATATCTTTCTGAATTGCTTCTTCTGCTTTAGTTGGCAGATGTGTGGGCCACCACATACTCAGCGTGTGCATGAAAACAATTTAGGTGCTTGTTAATTCAAGTGGTTCTTGAATTTGGAGACCCCATTTCTTAAATTTGGAGCAATTTACCAAAGACCTGCATCGTTTACCCTTATATATCCTAGGAAGATTCCTCTGCTGTGCTGTTGCGTAAAATTTTTAGCATCAGAACTTGATAGCCTTGCTGATATTCTCTAGATATATGTAGGAGCTTAGTGCAATAGTTGAGCTTTCAGAAATTCGAACAAAGTCCAGGCCGTCAGTTTATATTTTCTCATTACTTCTTAGTCTAGAGGTAAAAGCTGTCAAACTTGGCATAACAGCTTTAACCTTAGTGTCCTGATATCCTAGTCATGTTATTTGGGACAGAAGATTGCATTTCTGTTGAATCTAGGGTAGAGAAGACATTTATAAGAAGACGTTTAGAAGAAGCAGCCGTGAGCAGACAAATGGTTTGTACTTGTCTGCCTGCTGTAGTCACTCAATAGAAGCAATCTGCTCTCACATAAAAATAAGTCCTAAGGGAAAGTTGAAATGCCTCTCATGGAGTCCATGGGCATTTGAGCTTGCATAAGACAGGTGTTGTGGTATTACCTAAAGCTATGTTTTTCCCCCTCCCTGCATGTACTTTATGTCTCTAGAATGATGTACTTTATGTCTCTAGAGAAAAGGTCCACTCTGATGCCATATGGGATAAAAAAATATCAAGGGTGAGCCACATACTGCGTGAGCACACTGCAGTTATGACTCAGCAAGATGTGTATGTAATTATTTGTGGAGGGTTTTTCTCCCCAGATAGATTTTCAGCTTCTTTCTAGTACTTTGATGCTTGGGAGCTTACTTAGCATTTGCTGGATGATTTAAATGCTAAGGTCATTGCTAGAAATAAGAGCTTTGAGTCCCACTACTTCACTGGCAGGAAATGAGGACTTAACTCTGTATCCTCAGCAGTTATTATTGAAGAGTACCAGATAAGGGCTATGTGCATTTGTGTTTGGCTAATGCTGCATAGCGCTGTACAGTCAGCTAGCTAGGAAATCACGAAACCATTGCATCTCTTGTTATTTAGTGCTAAATTTAAAATTAGAATGTTTAAGCACATGGATATTGAAGACATTCATACTATCTCCGTAACACTGATTGTATCAATCACAGTTCCGGGGCAGGCCCCACGCCCAGGTGAAAAATGAACTCCATGTTTTCGTAAGCCTTTTGTTTGGTATTCGGTTGTTGTTTATTTGTTTTAATTTTTGTGGTTTTGCGTTTCGTGTTTTGAGAGAGCAAGAAAGATTATAAAGTCGGATAGGTGGAGAGGTGGAAATGACCTGAGAGGGGTTAAGCAAGAGAACAGAATATGGTTAAGATATATTGTATAAAATTTTAATGATAATAAAAATGTATCAATGAAAAATTTTAAAAAAAGATAGAAAAGGTTTAGGAGTCGGGGAGATAGCTCTGTGGTTAAAGCGAGGAGCAGAGCTGAGATACCCAGGATTTAAGTGAATGCCAATTAGGCATAAATTACAAGTGGGCCCCCATACCCACCTGTAATTGTGGCATTCGGAAGGCAGAGAAAGCAGAGACATAGGATCTCCAGGAGAAACTGGCTACCCAGACTAGCCCTCTCATCAAACTCTGGGTTCAACTGAGGGGTCCCAAAGTCAGTGGAGAGTGATTGAGGGAGACAATGTTATTTTTGTGTCTACACATGTGTCTACACACACACATGCACCTACACACATCTGAGTATGTGTATGTATACATGAGCCAGACACATGTACACATGAAAAAGGAAAAAAATGATAAGAAAAGTCTTGTATTCCTAAGTTTTACAAACATAGAAAAGCACAGTGATAATATGAACATGAATCCTGTAGATAATTGCCTCTTGGCTTCTGTCCTGTGCCTCTAATCTTAAGTAAGTCAGATAGTGGGGGATGGAGAACCAGTTGGAGCTAAGAAGTAGAAAAGACACTGACATTAAATATGAGCACAGGTGGATAAAACAGTGAGGGCGCTTCATCAACCAGAGAATCTCCTCTTGCAAAAGCAGGGCCCCTTGATTCCAGCAGCCTCCTGACTGAGTTCTCTGGATAGCTCTGGATTTCTTGATTCTTTCAAGTTTACTGGATATTTAAACTTCTAGGGATGCAAAACTGGAGCTAAACCAGATGCATTTGGCCCCATCTCCTATTTCAGCAGCTTTGTAATAATGGGGACCTACATTGAGTCCATATGTTCCTGTTGTTTGTTTTGAGTGTACTTATGGCTGTAGATTTATGGAGTACAAGTGGCTTCACTCATGTGTCAACCACAATCACCTCATTTAAATGAAGAAAATATGTTGCAAGAACTGTTGAGTTTATGTTAAATTATGTGATCTGTTGCCAGTGAAGAGCAATTTTTATAGTAGGTCAAATACAGCACCCCTAAAACATATAGAAGGCTGTCCTGCTCTTTCTATCATCATCCTGGCATGGAATGATCTTTCTTCTGTTAAATTTTCAGGTCTCAGGAACATTTCTTTTATTTACAGGTACTCATCAGATTTAAGGCTCTTCAGATCAATATTGAGCTACTACAGAGTTAGTACACTTCAGTGCCAGAACTACAACCACATTTATTATCTTAATTAAGTTCACTGTCCCAGTGGAGATACCTTTTAATTATTTTATTCAAATGAGACGGCAACTGTAAGTCATGCTAGTAAACACTCATACTGTAGTAAACTCCACGGCTGCAGCTGTTTACGGGGCACATGTAGTTGAGTGCTATTTGCTTTTAACCTTTAAATAAGACAGTCTGGGTGGTTTTGTTTGTTCTTGGGGTCAGCTTACAATCGGTGCTCATCATATTTGCCCTTACAATGGGAAAGTATTTGGGGAAAAAAGTAGATTTATGCTTAGGAAGCCTAAATTGTCTTTTTTTTCTCTAGTACTATTGCTAGTTAGAAGAAAGGGGAAGGTTACAGTTGATCTACTTTATAGAATTTCCTGAATGAATGAGGGGAAAAGTAAAAGAAGCCTGAAGTTGGAAATAGGGTAGACCTTTAGGAGTTCTTTTTCCATTATTGGATTTGTATAAAAACTCAAGAGGTTTACCAATTCAAAATGTTACAACTGATGTTCCAAATGGTGCGTAGATAGAAAGTAACAAAGTTATCCTCCCCAAATTAGACTTGGCTTGATGTCAAAATTTACTGCAGACAAACCATTTCAGGTATTTAAAAAATGAAAGCACCTTAATACATTATCTTCTTTTTAGTTCATAGATAATTGTTTATTACTTGCTATTATATCCCAAGAGTTCCCTCTGTTACCTCCTACACCCAAGAGCAAGAGGACACTATGAGTGCTTCTTTTTAAAAAATTTGTGTGTACTTTTAGATTTGCACAAACCAAGTTATCTTAATCTCGTGTACAGATGTAAGTAAGGGTTTGAACAAGTGAATGGTCAAGTAACCACTACACCAAGACACAGAAGGTTTATTTCCACACTCCATCCTTCTTCTTGTGTTCTTCAAAAAAATTTTTTTTTGTTTTTTTGAGACAGGGTTTCTCTGTGTAGTCCTGGCTATCCTGGAACTCACTCTGTAGACCAGGCTGGCCTCGAACTCAGAAATCCGCCTGCCTCTGCCTCCCAAATGCTGGGATTAAAGGCGTGCGCCACCACTGCCCGTCCATCCTTCTTCTTGCCCTCCCTTGTCACTCCCACCCTCAACTGTGACAACAATACCATGTTCTTCCTTGTTACAGAAGCTGACTTGTCCAGGATGTGGTAAGTGAAAACACATTTTGGGTCTTGCTTCTTTCACAGTGTTTCTCAGATTTGTCTGTGCTGCTGTGTGTTTCAGTACCTTGTGGCTCCACAGATGTGCCACCAAGCCTTTCCATTTAGCATGTGGAATACACTTGAGTTTTACCCATTGGAATGATCACAAAGAATCTGATTGTAAACGCCTGCATACCAGCTTGGGTGTGAGCGGGGTTTTCATTTTTCTTGGGTAAACATGTAGAAGTGGGATGACTGTGTTACACACATATACAAAATCAGTATAATTTTCTCTTTATTGGAAATCTGCAGACTTTCTCCTAAAGGCAACACAAAGTTTGTCAGTCCTGGAACTGAGGTGTGAACACTATACTGTCTCTGTATTCTTAGCAACACAATGCTGCCGAAATAGCTTTATGGTCTTTTCACTTTCAAGTAGGTGAACAGTATCTCCCACTTTAAATTGCATTCTCTAATGAATTGTGCCGCATTTCTTCCCATTTTATTCATTTGCTATCTGTATGCCTTCTTTGATTGAAGCAGTTGTTCAAATATTTCTCCTAGCTCTTTCATTTTTATTTATTAGTGAGTTTGGAGAGTTCTACTTTGCATAAGACATTTGCTAGATATTTGATTCACAAATGTGCTCCCCAGTCTCCTTGCTTATCTATTTATTCTCTGAGCATGGTCCTTGACATAGCAAAAGTTTTTATTTTGATGTTGAACTTAACACTTGTCTCCTTTTATAGATCATAAATTTAATGACATATTTAAGAATTTCTGCAACATATCATCAGAAGAATTTTTTGCCCCCCCCACCCCCATGGGTCTTCTTTCTTTGGTTCTTCTTGAGCCAGTGGAGGGGGAAGAGCATTGGTGGGGGTAAGACTTGGTCTTATCAGATATTTAGGATTGCTGCTGTATAATAATAAAACATTTACCTATCTAAGTCACTTTGCTACTGTAGCTGACCTGACTGAGTCCCTTTGAGTCTAGGAACTGCATTTAGCACCTCATTGTAAAACAGCAGGGTATTAAGTAAGGGATTAATTGCTAGAGCCTTTTCCCTTTTGTCCAGATGCCTCTCACTTGACAGGTTAGGGGGAAATTTGAAGCAATAAACTACTGAACCAGGAGAATAGAATCATGCTCGCGGAAGAAAACTTTTACATAAGAAAATAAGTATAAACTCACATAATTTCCAATACAGATGCATGCATGCATATTTATACATTTCTATTCAAATCCAGTAGGACCCAGCTTACATACATTCTCATAATTACATACGCACACACACATATCCATACTTATATACACATTTGGAGCAAAAGACCAAGCACCAGTACAAAAAGAATTCATTCCCTCTGGATGAAAAATGAGCTCCAATCTTTATTGCATAGAGAAAGAAAAAGCTACCCTTTTAATGCTAAATGAATTAATCCTAATTCTATAAGAAGAAAGCTTTGCTCTCTTTAATAAGACTAAGCCTGCCTTGCTATTAAGAAAAGACCTGCTCTGTCCCATGGTAAAGAACCCTGCCTGCTCCTTCTCTTTTTGCAGTTTCTTTTTTTCCTCTTTCCCTCGGCATTCTGCATGTTGCTCTCTTAGTTTTTTAAGTTGTCTTGTAGTTTCTAAGTTATTCCACTCTGCATTCTCCTTCTAATCGTGCTCTCTCCTCCTGCTCTGATATCACAGTGATGCCCTTATTCTCAATACCATTACTCTCAATGCTATGCCTTTACTTCTAAGTTCCTGAGTCCAGTCTGTATAAAAAGTTCTCAAAAAAGTTTAGTCTAAAAGATTCTCCTCAGTTCAGTTGTGTCTTAAAGATGTTCTGTCTAGAAAAGGTGTCCTCAGCTCAGTTCTGTTTTCACTCTTTGTCCTCAGCACTTATACATCTTTCAAGATACATGATCACATGGTAAAAAGTTCACCACAAGTTTACACATAAATGAAAATCATAAATCAAATAAGAAGTTTACAACAGAGAATGTCTACATGCATATCCATTAGGAGTAATTATCTGGCTAAACATCCATCACCTGTCACCAGCTCTGCAGCTTCATGCAGAGTTAAAAACCATAATTTCTGTGACAAAGGTATTAATGAAGTTTTGTATAGATAAACCCAGTCAATATTTTATCTTCTGTCCTCTCACCTATAGTAAATCATTAGTTCCCTCTTTATGACCTTTGGTTAATGGTTTTACAACCTCTTGGAATGTGCTCTGAGTAGCAGATGCCTACTTGCTATCTCAGAAGCAATTAACTCATGACACTAAAGACTGGCAGAATTCTCATTGCAATTTTGATTATCAGAGAGAACTAAATAGCAGCCCCACTACAAAAGAGCATACTAAAATAATTTTAGGAATTCTTATAAGATCATCATTAAGGATTAAGAAATCATCTATTTGTCTATATAGCATGACTACAAGACAGTACAACTTTGTTGTTCCACAGAGATGTTCTGAAAAGGGTGGGCCAATAACTAGTGATTGTTATATATATTTAATAATAACAAGAAAAACATATCAATAGCAGAAATCTTTCCGAAATGATTTCCTTCTGGGCCTTGACTACCAGAGCAAATCCATCCTAGATTTTAATTCGAGGCAGACCTATCTCAGAAAGATCACCTGCTTCTTCTTTGATGGCTCCTGACATTCTTTTATGATTTTTTTCCCCCTCAAAGCATTAGAATGTTAGATTTTAAATTCAGATGCATGCTACATTTTAGATTATGTTTTGGATGAGTTGAAGTCCTCTTTAGCTTATAGAATTCTGATTTTTCTCAGATAATGTTTTAAAAAGCATAGTTATTTTCATTTAAACTGACTGTGTTTTCATTAGAATGTGATTCTGCAAATGTGTTGAGTTTCTAGATGGTTCAGTTACACTTAATGAACAATGTGCCTACCTTACTACTAATACCACACCATTTTGGTCACTGTTGCTATACAGTAAGTTTTCAAATTAGTTTATACGTCATACTCCGAGTTCTTCTGCAAAATTGTTTTGGTCATTCTAGTTCTTTGGTTTTCCATATGCATTTTTGAATTAGTTTGTCAATACTTACATTTACTTTGAAGTTGTTAGTAGTTTATATTAAAGCTATAAATCACTTTGGAGAATATTGAATTTTTTTTTTTTACTTTTGACATTCTGCTGGTTCTTTGTGATTTTCACTTCATACACCCCAATCCTATTCATCTCCCCTCCCTTGTACCCACCCAGCACCCTTACAACACCACCCCCAACAGAGAAGAAAAACAATCTTATGGAAGCTGTAATATGTCACAAGGTGCCTCACTCTATACCCTTTTGTCTGTACTTCTTTGCTTACAAATGTTCATTGCAATGAGATGTTGGTGTGGTTCAAGGCCTCTGGCTTCTGCTACATTATCAATACTGAAACCTCACTAGAACTCATCTAGAAAATCCTGCTGTTGTCTTGTGTCATGGAGATCCTGTAGTTTTGAAACAGTAGGATCATCGTCTTCAAGCACACCAGCAGTTAATTAATGGGGTAGATGTTGGGGTGAACTAATTCAAAGCACTAGATCTGGGCCTGGTCAACCCAGCCATCTCCTCTGCTCCTATGCCCTCAGGGCATGCTCATCCAGTTAGGGCCAGCTCTACTGCGCTGCTCAGGTGAGGTGCAGGGCCATATGAAGAGTACTACAGCTGGCTTAAGACAGGCATCAGCTCTTCTTCACTCATGTTTCTAGGGCCAGCTCTTCCAGGATGCCCAGGAGATGAGGAGGGCCAGTTCTGCACTGCCTGCAGATATAAATATGTCCTTGGGTGGCAGGCCAAAACATCTGCCTGGCCTGTGGTGGTAACAGACCCCTGCTGCTTCAGGGCCAAGGACCCAGATGTGGCCTCAGGTGACATCACAGGCCAGGACTCCATCATGGTTCCAACTGGCATCACAGACTATTCACATCAGGTTGTTCTTCACTACCCTCAACTCTCCAGTTCTGCCTCTTTTCATTGTGCCCATATCTCTTTCATTTCTTTACCACTTACTTGCTTCTCATAGTGGTGCCCAGGTTCCCTGAGTATCTGGGGTCATCTCAGGAAGGGTCTCAGTATTGCTATGCTCCACCTTTGCTTTATGGTGATAAGATTTTTGCCATAAAATAATGACCAGAAAAACCAGCTTTATAATTCTTTAAATAGTTGGCATTTATGACAATAGATATTCATTTAATCTTATTTACATTTACTGATTTCTGGAACTATAGGAATATATTGGATGTGATAAGTCACCAAATAGAAAAGGAGTCAGAAATGTCAGCATTGAGATGCTCAGTGGAAATTCAAGCACAGGAGGAAATGGGAAGACACAATTGGACAAGGAAGTGAGTCAGTCAAATAGATAATACATAACCCAATACTGGAAGAAAAAGATCTCACCAAGTGGAAAAATGAGGCATTAATCAAAACAGCATTTTCTATGCAAAGAAAGCTACAATGTAAGAGTCTTTGAAGCATGCTTAGATGCACATTTTCTTAGAAATGATGCTTGTTGAAAAGCATTGTGAAGCTAGGAATGGAGGCACATGTCTGTAATCCTGGCATTTGGGAGGTAAAGGTAGGAGAATCAAAAGGCCAAAGCCATCTCTAGCTATGCATTGTGTTCCAGGACAGCCTGGATTAAATGAGAACCCTGCTTCAAAAAACCCCACAAGAATAGCATTGTGTATCGATGCCCTAGGACTTCGTGCTATTCAGTTACCAAGTCAAAGATGAAGAGTATCCTAAAGAAAAAAAAAAGCCTGTTTGTTGGAGGAAATATATTTCAGGCAAAGCCATTTGTTTCTATTTTTGAAAATTTCTTTTAAGAATTGATCTGAGAAAGATCAGCCAGGATAAAATAAAGACCTCTGGAGAATAAACTTTTATCCCCACAGGCATATTTTTATTTTTTTGATTCATTATGTTCAATAATCCAGAATGGTTTTTTCACAGTTTGATATGATCATAATCAGGCAGAGAAGAAGATGCAATTTTTAAATGCCACCCAAAGTTAGGCTGTGCCCTGAAGCCTTTTGCTGGAAATCTTGTTTTGAAGTTAATTGGAGAAAAGTGCTGGACAAGGCAGCAGAGAAAGAATTAAGTTTCTATGAAAATGGGCATCCACGACTTAGTTGAGCCCTATGGGGTAAAGTCTATACTGTTTGCGCTGTCAGTTATCATCCAGTACAGCTGAAGTGACTGTTCCTTATGTAATAATGTGCTAGTGGGCTATTTGGGCTGCTTTGTAGTGTCCTTTCTAGCAGGCTTTATATTGCATGAGTAAGGAAAGCTTCAGAAAGCACACACAAAACTATGGTGACTTAATCATGTTGCTTAACCTTTTAGTAGAAAACAAGAAAGTTGTTCAAGATAATGTCAGAACAATGTACATTTTTGAGGATGGTGGGGTGGAATAAGAAAAATGGATTTTGAATAAGAAAAAATGGATGCAAAATCACCAATAATGCTTATAATTAATAATTTTGAAATCAAATATCATATTAAAATTTTTATAGATTTAGAACAAAATTTAGAGTTGTACAGTTCTAAGTCTCTCTGTACCTCTTTAAGTTTTAGTAATATAACTGCATAGCATTCTCTGCTAGCATACAGTCTTTAGACTTATCAACAATTGGCCCAGAGAAATCTTCAATTGTTCTGCACTGAGTTTGAAAATGCTTCCTTTCTACCACCTTGGCTTTTCCAGGCAGGGATAGTTATTTCTGCTCCACCCATTTATAGCAATTGAAATGAGGAGTTGTAATATATTTATGTTTTTACATTTCTTATGCCTTCATGCAGTCTTTCAAGATCTCATATAATAAAGGACTCACCACATATTAGCTATAGAGCAGTGTTTGTTGAATCAATAGATTATCTAGAATTTAAAAGTATCTACCGAACAGACCTTAGTATTAATGTGCTAAGTGTTTGCCTTTCCATATCCAACTCTTAACTTCTAATCCACCTCTATGTCCCAGAAGGCTGAACTTTATAGGCTAAGCTACTATACTTCAATATTTTTGCCACTTACTGGTTTGGGTCAATGGCCCAGTGACCCAAAATTAAAGGGTGAAAAAAGAATGGGTGTTAAGTTTATTGCCCCAGCCTCTTTGTGGCATTCTCATGGTAGCTTACGTTCCTCTGTGAATGGCCCATCAAAGCAGCCCCTTTCCTGAGTTTCTACTCCTTCCTTCCCTTTGCTCTAGACTTCTTTCTCTGTTGTTGGTCAGGAAGAATGTGTCTCACTGCTTCCTTGGCCCCACCCACCTATGCAGATAGTTCCTGTTGCTCCCATTTTAGATTTCTACTTTGAGTGACCGTGACCCGTTAGCCACCTAAAGGTCAGATTTGTGAAAATTGTAACATGCCAATCAAATTTCTTACTCTGTTATCATTGGTTTTCCAGCTGGCTGTGAAGATTTTTTATTTTATCCCAAATCTAGATGCCAGCAGGATAGTAAAAGGCTTTTGTTTTTAAGCCTGACAACCTGAGTTTGATCTCCAGGCCACACATGGTAGAAGGAGAGAATCAACTCCTTCAAGTTGTCCTCTGACCTCTATATATGCAATGTGGCTACCACACACACACACTCACACACACTCATGCATGAGCACAGGTATACTCACACCCACATACAAAACAAATGAGATAAAATTTAAAAAAAGAATTAACCAATCTATGATTGTGACATACCTTTTGTCTTTAATACTAATGAACATATCAAAGTTCTTTTTTTCTAAAAGATTTTTGTTTAAGTGCATGTGTGGCATATGTTTGTGTGTGTGTGTGTGTGTGTGTGTGTGTGTGTGTGTGTGTGTATAATGGAGTCCAGAAGCAGGCATTAGGTATCAGATTGTCTGGAGCAGGAGTTAGATCACAGCTGTGGCTGCCTGATGTGGGTACTGGGAACTGGGTTTGAGTCCTCTGCAAGAGCATATGGCACTCTTAACCACTAAGCCACATGTACAGCCCTGCAAACTACTTTTTCCTACATAATTCTAAGGGCTAGAGAAAGTTATCACAACAAAAAATTATAGTGATGTAAATATTGTCTCTCATATAGGTTGAGAACTATAAGTTTCTTGTTAGGAGATGTGACCTCAGTGACCTCACTGTTTTGTTTTACTGCCAAATTCATGACTATGTATATCAAGTTATTTGCAGGACATTCATCACTTTAAATTTTCTTAGCAAGAGTAAAATTTAGCTAGATAGTAAATCTCTCCATCTTTTACTAAAAGTAATTATTCTACAATAAGAGGATATTTATAAAATTGAGTGAGGCCATAAATTTCATACAGGTTTTGATCAAAGATTATATTTCTCCGAGTTGATGACCTAAATGGTCATTCTTGTATAAGTCTTCAATCAAGTCAAAACCACTGAAAACTAAGAATCAATGAGGGAGAAGCATAAATAGTTTGGTGTTACACGGAACACAGTCAACATTAGACAGAGGAAGAGATGGCGGTGGCAGAGCCTGGATGACCAGTGCCAGTGCTCCGGGAATGGCCCTCTTTTAATGTAGTCTCACAGGCACAGAAGGTTAAACTAAAACTCCAATGCCCAGTCCTATAGAAACAGGAAAATGTCACATGAAAACAAAATCCAGGAAGCTGTGATACCCAGATGGCTTCAAATCATAAACCAAATTATCAACACTATACACAGTGAGCTTGAATTGATATTCAGTTTTATCATGAGGTTTATTGTGTATCATCACAATTTAATATAATTTAACCTCTAACTTAATTTGGATACCATATTTGAACACTTTCCTCACATATGACATATATTATAAGATAGAATACCTTCCAGACATTCATAGAATATTTTAGGTTTCTGTGTTGACAGCGTAACAAATATTGTGCTCTCTCTCTCTCTCTCTCTCTCTCTCTCTCTCTCTCTCTCTCTCTCTCTCTCTCTCAAATGCATGTATACACACACATTCTAGAAGAACCATATTATTCTGAAATAAAAATATAAACTATGAAATTTGCAAATAAACTATAGTCTTTCCCTGGTATTCAAGGGGATTGAGTTCTGGTTTCATCCTGGAAGTAGCAAACCATGATCATTTCTGTCATGGGAAAGGTAGGCATGGTTGAATCGGGTGACAAGGAAAGCCTCTATGCTCACTACCTTGGATTCATGTCATTAATGAATTAAAGGTGACAATAATAAGAACAAGCTGCCATGTGAAGTAGTTAAGTTAAAGCTGGGAATTGTACTATAAAGGCTCTTAGATATCCCCAGGAGAAGCAGTGAGACCATCTGTTTCTCTCCTTGGGAGCCTGACTTTGGATTGTTCCCCCTAGTCCTGTGTGAGACTTACTCTGATGCCCTACACAACAAAGTGATCAGGTATGGATCATGTCAGATGAGACAGTCCCCAGTAGCTGCAAAGGTATAATGGTTCTCACACTTTGATAGAACAGAATAATGCCTTCTGGGGGATGGCTAAATTTGTATTGTTTCCTCAGAGATGTGGATTGTGAGGAGGGGATAGCCATGGACATATTAATTATCACTGGAATTAATTTCTGCAAAGGTCCTATTTGAATGAATACTAACCCATAACAACAGCTCCACATAATAATTTTTCTATTTGCAAATGAGCAAAACTACCTTATGTTTTGTAATGCTACAATGATAAGATAATATTCCAACACATGGTTGTGATTATGAAATGAAATTACTTCTGTGAATCTCCTAGCACAAAACCTAGAACACTGTAAATATACAATATATGTCATTTTAGTAAAAGTATACTCAAAGCAGGTGACACTTAAGCTAATTTTGAACAAAAATATAAATTGGTTAAATAAATTTATTTACTGAAAAGTGACTAGAAAAATAATTAATAATATATATTTAGTAATTATTAGTCTTTTATGGCATTCCTATTCAAATGTCTCTGCATTAGGAAAGTAGACTCATAAGCATATATTTGCTTTCATAATAAAAATAAGATTTAAAAAATTAAGACAGCCAATAACTTTGTGGCATTTTCTATTCTTTATATCTTAGGCCACTGCACCTTTATTTATTTTCTGGGATGTGAAATACCTGTGAATAGCATTAATAATTTCATTACAAACTGACGAAGAATATTTCTGGATCTGGTGAACACTGAATTTTTTTTTTTTTTTTTTTTTTTTTACCAGAATGTAAAGAAAGGAAAGATTTGGAGTGGGAAGTGCATTGGAATTTAGTGCAGTCTCTGAGCTTTATAAGTCTTTTTATTCCCCTTGAAAAGTAAAACAAAGCCTATGCTGCAGAAAGATGAATTCTTATGAAGCTTATGCAAAAGGACCCCAGAGAAGCAGCATGTGCAATGCTGTCTATGTGAGTTGCACGGGATTGCTACCATGAAAGATGCACATATTTAGAAGGACGTTGCATCATCCAAGACTTTGAAGGTAATAAAATAATGCAATGTCTGAAGCACAAGGATGCTGTAGACATGATCCAAAGATTTATTGTAATCATTTAGAGGCACTGAAAAGGATCAAATATGTGGAGAAAATTATTCCTGATTACATATTGAAATCTTAAAGGCACTCAGATGGCTGAGATTTGTGTTCCAAGCAGAAAGTCACTTTGAGTTCTAGGATGAGGAATTAGACAGGACAGAGGAAGACAGATTTTGATCATGCTTGAGAGACACAAAAGAGACAAGACTTAAAAGGGGGGAAATATAAAAAAAAAATTCAAGTAAGAATTGGCTATGGAGTGAAAAAAAAATCCACCTTGGGAACAACAAGGCCCAGAAAGTATCCATTGTGATGTAAGTAAAGGCTGAATGATTTGAACCCAGAGTGTTACATACACAGATAAGCCGTTGTGTCCATAAGCATTCTGTAAACTGCTACATTCCTGGCTCTTAAGGAATTATTTTCTAAAACAGAAAGAGTATTTCAAAGCAGGTAGCTCACCCTATAATCTCCGAGTCCTTGTGTTAGTGACTGTTTCTGCTATCAAACTAAGTCATTGCACATAGATGAAGGACAGGGAAACAAACAAACAAACAAAAGACCAAAAGTGAAGAAAGCTGAAAACTGGGGTGTTCCGCTTGCCATTGACCATACATGTCTACCCCTTCATCTTAGATCGCTCATATGTCTCAGTTTACGCTTTTATGCTCAGCATCTTTAAAATTGGCATGACATTTTTCCTTTAATTTAGTACCTACCTAACTCTGCCTAAAATTACCATTGGTACATTACTAACAATGTTATCCCTTTAGTAAATGTAAAATACCATGGTAACAGTAAAACAGTTGATTCTTAATATATACTGGGAACATTTCTAACCAATTTATGTGTGATAACCCGTTCACTTCCTGTTTTAAAAGGTGTGTGTGTGTGTGTGTGTGTGTGTGTGTGTAGTCCAGAAGAGGACATTCCATCCCTTGGAGATCCCTTGGAGATAGAGGTACAGGTGCTACCTGATGTGGGTGATGGAAATAGAACTCTGGTCCCCTGGAAGAGATCTTAAGTGCTTAACCTCTAAGCCATGTGTCCAGCTCCTCAGCTCCTATGTTGAGGTAAGTACTATCACTTTCTAAAGTTGCTAGATAAGGAACATGAGGCACAACATGGCTCTGTGTATTGTCCAAAGACAGGATTTGCTCCAAGAAATTCCAAGCCTATCAGTGATTGTCACAGCCACGTCCAGCTTTAGCTGATAGAGACCTACTGTGCCCTCCTGGGTTGCCTCCTTCACACTCCTGACTCCTAGAGTTTTTGGAGTATGCTGCTAATGTCACATTAGAGATTATGCTTTATAGAATCTATTTTCCCAGTTCAGGTTGGTATCTTTTCATAGTGTTGAATCTCTGTTATGTATCAGAGTCAACCAATGCAGCTATGACATTTATTATTTCATCTCTGTCATTTTATCTCAAGCCTTGCTCCTCCCTGGGCCCTCTGCCCCATTGCTACCACAGTGGTTTCCCTTATAAATATTCATAAACAGCATCTGTGTTGCATCTCTTGTTCCACAGCATTTGCCCTTATAATCAACCCTAATCCATCCTTACAACATTGTGTGAGCCCACTGTAGGCTGCTTCATTATTTTCACTTATGGACAATGATCTCACAAAGGAGAAAATGTGCCCTTCATTTATTGGCTCTGAATGTCCCAGAGTTCCAGGCAGAGTCTAGCCTTACATTTTGGATGAAAAATTCAGTTTTACACTGTTGGCTCTATTGATGGTCTGGGCTTGACTCTATTGTTGAGGTTTCTTGTTTTGTTATAGTTTATTTGTTTTTGTTTTTTTAAATTTTGAGCCTCTATTCAACAGATCTTACTATCACTCTGTGGGGAGCCGACAGAAGGTGACTATCATCCTTGCAGCCATCTTGAGCCATATACCCTGACAACAGATTTGATTACAATAGCCTGCAACAGCTGAGCACACTCTGATAACATCTTGTTTTAGATACCCAGGATCTTCTTTTGGGTATGTGAGAATTAAAGCTGTGATATAGAGCCGAGACTTAAGGGCATGGCTTAGAGATCAGATTTAGAGATAAGACCTAAGGGTGTGACTTAGAGGCGTGGCTTAGAAATGAGACATATAAAAGGCGAGAGGCAGACAGAAGAGTTGAGTACAACTTGGAGTAGGAATTAGGAATTGAGGAACAAGACACTTGGACTAGAGGACTTGGAAGAAGGATTATTAGGTATTAGGCACTTGACACTTGGAGGAAGAACTTGGAATTAGACATTAGGCACTTAGCACTTGGAAGAAGTAACTTGGAACTAGGAACTAGGGACTAGGAACTCAAGACTTGGAACTTGGACTAGGAGGAGAGACTGAAGAATAAACAGGATTGAATCACACTCTGTCTGGTCTCCATTCTTCGAGTCCATCCTCACTCTCTCTCTTGCTGAACCCCAACTCGCAGACTGAAGCAGCTTGGGGCAGTGTGGGCTCTAACAACTTAGCCCCCAAGGCTTTTGGCAGTGTGGGTTTCAACACTGACAGAACAGTCCTAGACACTTTGGCCTCCAAACATGGGGTAGCTCAGGCCACAACACTTGGACCCCCAAGCGTGGGGCAGAGTGGTCCTCGACATCACTCCATTAGCATTGCTTCATCAAACTATTCCTCTCATTGTCAAAACTTGTCTCAAAGAGAGAAGCACCGTCAATTCAGAATCACTAAAAGAAATGAAGGGCATATAACAGTTGTTAATATCTTCTGCATAGTAATAAATTATTGAGACTTTGAAACCTTCTCAGTCCTACAAGTCAGTGATTTAGCATTTCTGGACATAGCCCCTGAGCTACAGCAGTTTTTCCTGTGTTACTGGAGGTGGCTCACATGTGCATCCTGTTGGAGAAACTCTGGACCAAAGGATTAAATTCTCAATAAGTCTTATTAGAATTTTCTCTCAAAGGGTCCCAGCTACAAATGAAACTGCCTTCCTAGTATCTCTCGATTAGGGACTATATTTGATATTTCTTTTGATATTTTTACTATAATGCAAAATTAGCATGGTAACTATAGTTGAATTTTATTAACATTTCAGACAAGATAAAGTGGTTAGATAATAAGCAAATCAAAGTTAGATATCTTCTGAACCAAGGAAAGAGGCGTCAGGGTAGTTTGACTGCCTGCTTTCACAGGCCTCTTTGGCATAAAGGGATTCAGACCACACATAGTACATGAGAGCAAGTTTGAAAATACTGTGTCTCCCATAGAATCAACCTAGATGTTTGTGCACGAGTCATATTTACATTTCTGTGTCTCCCATAGAATCAACCTAGATGTTTGTGCACGAGTCATATTTACATTTCTCTAAGCTGTGATATTTCAGGCATGTTCTTCCAATAAAAACCTTTTTTTTTTTTGGTCAGTTCTCCAAGTTGTATATATTACAGTTGAATATAAATTAGTAGAAAATTATAAAGTTGTTTCTGAGTAATCACAATTTGTAAGGAATATAATTTGATAGAAAATTTATGACCATCTGATTTTATTACAATGCCTCAGGACTACCTCACTGCGGTATAGTCCATTGAGATATATTAGTTATAGAGCAGAAAGAAACAGAGTGCACTGAATCTTGACCACAACATTACATATGGCAGGAATGAAAACAAGATGCTAGAACATGCCTCCTCTATTTCTATCTCAAATACTACTTTAAGTAAAAAATTTGGCAGATTATTCAACAAAACTGTATCTTTAAAAGGCTGAACTTTATTGTTGTTCAGATAAAATAAAGTTGATGATTTAACATTGGTAATTGAGTTAAGATGGAACACACTCTGATGTTTTTGTCTTGCTCATATGTCTTTTGGACTTTTTTTTTAACCTTGGTAAATTATAATGCTGACTTGATCTGACTCAACTTTGAGAGGACTATAAGTATATGACTTGGTCTGCTTGAACTGCTATAAATAAATATCATGGACCTCATATCTTATAAACTATATAAGCAGTTATTTCTTATAGGGTGGCAGACTGGAAAACCAAAGGTCGAGCTGCCTGTGGACTTGGTGCCTGGCCAGGATCCACCTCCTGTGTCTAGCTGTTTCCTATTTTGATAGAAGAGAAAGATGTCCCTTTTATGCTACCCCTATGACCTACTCAGTTTCTAAGGCCTTACTTTTAGTGTTGTGGGGAATAGGATTTCAACATATGAATTCAAGTGGATGAGAAATACCAGGCCACAGCACACACAGGCTTAAAATTTGTTTTTAGCTGAGATTTATGTCTATAATCATGGTGATTACAGCCAACAATAAGCTTTTCTATTTATTGTTGAAAATATCTACTCTTTAGACAATGATGACCAATAATCTACCCCCTATGCCTACATTTGATAACTCTAATAGCCTATGATTTTCTTGGCAAACATGCTGATGTATGACCCCAGTTTTTACTGAGATGTGTTATGAAAAATGTTCTAACAAAAATTGTCTCCTTTGTAGGTAATAAGATGAAAATTAATGAAAGACATATTTGAATAAATCAGATTTTATTTTTGTCATGTTTTTGTAACATTTACAGGCAGTGTGACTCTTTAGCCTGAAGAATACTTTTAACTTGAAGCTAATGAATAGGTAAATGGAATCAAAGACATGGCATTGTTTGGTCAGGGAACAGTTGAATTGTACTTATCTGAACGCTACAGCTCTGAAATGGCTATGATTGGTAGTTGTCCACAAAGCAAGCTTTGATTGGAAGGTGACTTAACAAGGGCATTAGAATCTACTTCTTGGGCTTCTGATGTTCACCAGGCATTTACTTCTGGAATTTGTTGAGGACCAAGTTAGAAGTACCTAATAACTTCCAAAGTAGAGCTGGATTTTTGTCTGGGCAGAATACTATTCTGGTCCTGGAAACACTACTCAATATTTTCCAGTTGTAAATTGGGATGTCAAACTCTAAAACAACCGATGTACTGTAAAATATATAAATAGATAAAACTGGCCAACTACGAAGTGCTTAGTAACTTCATGACACTTTATCTAAACTTTCCTTCACCATGACAACTGTTAGTCCAATAGAGTGAACCACAGAGAGCATGGGATGACTGAATTGCAAGAGCTTCAGCAAGTATTGTAAGAGTAAATACCTTTCAAAAATAAATTTATAAGTAGGCGAGGACTTTTTTTTTTTTAGAAATTTTACTTTTTAATACTTCTAACAAGGTATCAGGGTAATCTTCTAAACAGGAAGTTCATAGTAGGCAACTATATAGAAAATTACCATTTTCCATAAGGTTTTTCTTGAAAGCTTTCATAAAGATGTAAATAACTTGTTGTATTTTTTAACAGGGGGACTATAATTTTTAAGATAGAAATGTTCAAAGAAAGCTCCAGATCAGTACAGTAATTTATTCCATTACATTACAGACAGTTCTGCCCCTGCACATATTGCCGACACCGTCACCTTGCCTTTTTATTGTTGAAAAATCACCAAATAACTAGCCAGCCCAAGCTTTGTCCTCTGTGCTGACTTGTCCTCAAATTAATTTTAAATTTCTTTGAAAGATCTGGTAAACTTTCAAAGCTTCCAAGGCTTGGATTAACCTGCAACATAAGTTAGTCTGGGATTCTTTGTCTAACACAAGCAATGTATATGGAAATATAAAAAAAATAGAATACAGCAAAAATTCTGAGTTCATCAATCACTTTGATGAATTGCTGAAAGATGGTATATTTTCACATTGCAAATCTGTGTTTTCAAGGTGTAAGAGGGCATTAAACTGCAAGGTGTTCACCAAGTCTCATGCTTTTAGGAAAAATAAGGATAGCCCAGTTGGAATGATAGATATTCTGCTACACTGCAGCATTTTAAAAAGATTCTTTTCTTTTTATGAGATTAAAATTACATCATTTTCCCATTCTCTTTCCTCCCTTCAAACCCTCTCATAAAACTGCCTTTGCTCTTCTTCAAATTCATGGCCTTGGGCTGGAGAGGTGGCTCAGTGGTTAAGAGCATTGACTGTTCTTCCAGAGGTCCTGAGTTTAATTCCTAGCAACCACATGGTGGCTCACAACCGTCTGTAATGGGATCTGATGCCCTCTTCTGGTGTGTCTGAAGACAGCTACAGTGCACTCATGTAAATAAAACAAACAAACAAACAAACAAACAAAGATATTTTTAAAAATTCATGGCATCCTTTTCATTAATTGTTGTAACATGCATATGTGTGTATATGTACATATTTCTAAATACACAAATACATTCCAGAGCAATAGTCTTAATGCTTCTTCAGGTATCCAATAATATCATCTCATGGAGAGCATTCTTTTTCCTCAAACTGATTTGCTAGGGAAGAGGTGCACAGAAGAGCAGTGAAATGATTTATAGTTCTTTGAGCTGTCTAGTACACTTGTTTTGCTATGGAAGAAAACATTTCTCTTCCAATAATAATTTTAAACTGTATTATTATTTTTCAATTTAACTTTGTCCTTCCTACGGTTATGGCTTGGTCTCCAAATGTTCTCTACGGGCTCGTGTTTTGAACATTTGTACTCCAGCTGGTGATGCTGTTTTTGACAGGCTATAGAACTTTTATGTAGTGGGAACTGACTGGTGGAAGTGAAGTCACTTTGGACAGGCTTTCAAAGGATACACAAGATCTGCTTTCTGTCATATTTTCTGCTTCTTAGTTGGCCATGGTATGAACAGTGTCTGCCGTACATAACTGATGCCAATAACTAAGCTGTACACTGCTACATTCTTCTGCTACCCAAAATGTGTTCTACCCAAAATGCATGCGGTCAACCAATCAACCATACAAACAAATAAAACCACAAGACACAATAATTCTTTCCTGTTTTAAGTTTGTGTCAGGTATTATGGCCATAATAATACAAAGTAGCTATATACTACCTGCTTAACAGGAGGGAAATACTACCTGGTACTATAAATCTAGCCGGCTACATGGCTAACCAAAGGGTTTCTTAAACCAATGTACTTCCTAACTGTGTTCTAATAACTAATATTTTTTTTGTCTAAACATGAGTGCTGATTTCACCCCACAGCAAAGAAACTTCTCTTTAATGTTTTAAAGATTTATTTCACATGTATGAGTGTTTTTCCTGAGTGAATGTATGTGTACCATGTGCATGCCTGATGCCTTTGGAGGTCTGAAAAGGATACCAGATACTCTGGAACTATAGCTGCAGATGGGTATGAGCTATCATGAGGATGCTGGTAATTGACTCTGGGTCCCCTGAAAGAATGAGATGTACTCTTAACCACTGAACCATCTCTCCAGCCTCAGAAACATTTTTTTTTTTCAGCAAAAGGAGACTATTACAGAAATTGAAAATGAAGAGAAAACCTGACTGTGAGGTGCTGAGTACCAACTGATACGTACAATATAATTCATGTACCCAAGGCTCATGGAACACTGGAGAAGAACGTGCATGTGAGAACAAACACTGTAAGAGCCAGAGAACCAAGGAGGATGATGTGGGACTGAACCTTCCATCTATTACACCCCATGAGATCTTGACAACATGGCTTTCTAAACAAGATTTGAACAATTCCAACAATAGCTAACATCCTAACACAGATGGGGAAATTTCACAGACTCTAGCTTTAGATAAAGAGCTACAGGCAACTGAGAGAGACTTAATCTTCCCCAGGGGTGAGTCTCCTCTTTGGTTATCTTCTACTGAATGGCTAGCCTCAGAAACACAGACATTCAAGAAATAATTGAAGGACTCAGCAGGTTGTAATTATATGTTTGTTTATACATGTATGTAAAAAAAATCAATGGTTAAAGAATAGGTCATGAATTTGGGAGAGGTATGTAGACAGAAGAGAAAAGATATGGAGGCAGTGATTTAGTTATATTTTAATTAAGCAAGGTACTTCAAGAGGATTTTTAAAACAAAACGCATACCACCTTAAAGAATCCTTGAAACTGAACTCAGGTATGGTGGAATATTCAAGAAGCTGAGGCAGGCAGACTACAAGTTCAAAACCAAAGGGGGCCACACAGTTAAACGGTCTCCAAACATATTTAACTTCTGTAAAAAGAAGATCTTGACATTCATAGGCATAAATGTTTAGATGATGGTGGATCCACTTCTTCTAGATCAAAAGATGGGGTATCACTCCTTAGGGAGCAGCAGACTGGCAGGGGACAGTTGCTACATCCTATGAATTCTCAAAAAAGGTAAAGTATATTTAGAATTATGTAACAGTAATAAGAATGCTGTGTTGTCCAAAAAGAGAGGTTCTGTGGTTTAAAATGTTGGACAGAGAGCAGAAAGATCTGGGAAGTAGATGAGCGTGTAAATGTAAATAATACTCAGAAAAAACAACCTGCTCTGAAGAAATGATTGACACTGAATTTAGATATGTGTGCCAATGTAGGCATAAGAAAATATTTTTCCTTCCTTCCTTTCTTTCTTTCTTCCTTTCTTTCTTTCTTTTTTTCTTTCTTTCTTTCTTTCTTTCTTTCTTTCTTTCTTTCTTTCTTTCTTTCTTTCTTTCTTTCTTTCTTTTGCTATATGTGGAATTCACCACATAGACTAGGAAAGCCTCGATGTCTCTTGAGCCATCCTGTCTCTGCTTTCCACATGCTCATATTATGGACATGCACCACCATATCCTAAAACAGGCACCTAAGGAAGAAAGTAATTTCTGAGTAAATTTCCAAAAGGGACTAAGTAAGTAATAGTTCAGTTTAGCAACATTGGGAGAAGCAGAGATAGCTCTGGACTGATAATCAGGCCTGTTGTTCTGTTGGCAATTGTTGACTTCAAAGCACAAGATCATGTCTAGAGTGATACTGGGATATAGGAACAAGTAGAGTGATTTCTAATTCTGAAAAGTAAATGTCAGAAACAATCACCAAAATCCATTATACAAGAGAACAGTGAACTTCTGTCAAGATGAGGGCATCAGGTGTGGCTAGTGCCCTACTGAAGAGAGTACACAGGTCTCTGTTCCTTCTGCCATGGTTTGCTGAGACAGAATATTACTATACAGCTCCAGTTGGACTAGAATTTACCATGTAACCCAGGCTATCCCTTGAACTCATAGTAATTCTCCTGCCTCAGCCTCCCAAACCTGAGGTTATATATCTGAGCCTTATGCTGTGGCATCTCAGTCGACTCTTGAGCTACTACTCTAGGCTTTAATTTCTGGCCATTTGTTCCTCTCTCAGACATGAAGGCACAGGTCACTGCCCTAGAGCACCAGGCTCTGAGTTTATTCCTAAGTGCTTGGCTTAATTCTATAGTTTCAGAATTCTGGCTTTGTTTCCCTCTGACATGAGGAGACTTTCTATTGTTCACTACTGTGAGGACTCTAGCATTTTATTCTGCCTTGTTTCTTGGCACAGCCAAGATCTTTTCTCTTTATGGTTAACTCTAGCTTGGACTTCCTCATGTCTTTGATCCTTCAGTTCTTGTTTAGGAGGGAGCCCATACTTCTCACCCATATTTACTCTTGGAACACTCCGTACCTCGTCTTCTGCATTCATAGCTTTTCATAGCATCATGATGAAGGGAAGGTAACATTAGTAGACCAACAGGCAAAAGCAGGCTCCTTGAGATGAATGCTTCTTGTTCCTAGAATACATTGTGAGAAAAAAAATGTGGGAAGGCATGGGTTGGGCTATGGCACGACAACATGAGTGTCTAAACAGGACCAAGAGCAAAAGGACTCAGAAGTCCTATAAAATACCCAAGCCCTTAGGCTTCTCCTATTCTGAAGGGATAAAGCACTCTCTGAAGCTTGGTACTCTCTCATTCCAGGCTATTCAATTTTTTATGCCAAGGAACAAACCAAGCAAATTCCTAGATAACAACCAGCACCCCCCCCCAAACAATAATAATGTAATTTTGGGATCCTAAGATATCTTGTGTAACAATAAAGGTAAAGTGAGGCCTATAGTCTTATTTGTGGTGAAACTGTAGGCATTCAGTAACATCCTGTACCTTCTGGATCCTCTTGCCTTCTGCCTTTGCCTGATCCTTGGAATTCACTTGAGCATAACTAACATATATTTCTGTAAGATGTATGTACTTGGTGTCAAGCCTTTATTGAGAATGATTGCCTGTATTTAAGCCAAGAAAGAAGGATATCAATAGCTTGAGGTTGACTCTGTACTTTGAGATCCATGACCATACTTAGAATGTAAACAAATTAGTATATTTTGCAAAAAGTATCTAAGTTTCAACCAATCACACCCAGCATGCCAGCTCGAACCTGTATAAGGCATGTGTCTCATTATTTTGTGCTGAAACAAGCAGATTCCCAGCAAGAGCCTGTCAGGTGATTTTTGATCTTTGCCTCCACCGTCAGCGTATGCACTCTCACATCTCACATTGCTTGGGAGGGGGCTCTGAATCTCTGGTTCTGAGTGCTGCCTGATGAATGAACTGTTTGCAGGAATAAATCCCCTTAAACTTAATTTGTTTCACCTGACATAGTAGCCTTCCGAGGCTTGGATATTGCAAGACAATTACTTAGTCCCTAATAAGACATTATACATATTTTTTGATACTCAGGGGCAGGGAGAACATCAATACCAATTTTAGAGATTTATCTCTTGGTATTTTGTTTGGGTCAAATGATTTACTCAGCAATATATTTGGTTCTACATATCTGGCACCATGTAGATTTTGTTTGTGTATATATCTAGCTTTATTTTAGACTAGTAAAATTGGTTTCATACAAGTCTTACGTCAAAGTCATCGTTCCAATGATACACAGGATTCATGAAATGCTCACTTTTTTTTTTATTTTTCATCACAAGAACTTATGATAATATCTGAAAATTAAGGCAAGCACTCATATGACAGTTTCAGGTTGAGAAGACAAGTAAGAATAAAGGACCGTGTTATGTTACAGTCAACAATTAACTGGGTCTTACAAAATCCACGGAGCCTTTGACTAAATGTGAATAAACTAGTTCCGGTGACTACAGTGAAGTGGAAAGAGGAAAAAGCAGACAACTATTTTAAATGAGAATCAGCAGAAATAGTTTAAAAGAACTGAAGGCTACAGAATATGCTATAAAGGGATCTGGGGAAACAAGTTACAGGCACACCATCACCACTGAGAAAGGCGGAGTGACATGGCGTGCTGACAGCCCAGAAATAGTAGAGCTTCAAAACCAAGAAAGCTTGCAGAAGTTACTGAGCATACATTGCTCTAGATTTTAATGTAGCCACACATGTAAGTAGTGATCATGATAAATATTGTTAGTTTTGAAGCTGATAAATAGTAATTCTAAACTCTTCTAAGCTAAATCAAGTACACTTGAGATTGAGGGAAAGTTTTACCTGTTGTAGAAAGTATTTAATTCTGACCTTGGTTTTCTACCCTGCCTTTGTCTCTTTAGTTCCCGAATAAAACACATACACACCCCTATATTTACAATAAGCTTTAAATAACACAAGAGCTGGGGAGATACTACCCTCCATGCTATTAAGGTCTATTTCCTATCAATAACCCCAAGTTATTAACTACTGTGTTTCATCTGGGCTACTCTTAACTCCAAATGGCCAGCTCTCAGGGCCACATTCTTTTGACTCCTAACCTATGGTGGTTTCTTCTTCTCCCTCCTGTACTTTCTTTTTCTACTCGTGGTCCTGCGACCCTAAGCCCATGAGACCTAAACTCAACCTGTGTCTCTCATGCTCAACTATTAGCTGTTGGTGTCTTTATTTACCAATCAGAAATAGCTTGAGGAAGGGGGATCATTTAGCATCTTACATGGGGACTTTTGTTTCTAGGACAACAAGGTCTTCTGGGGGCCACACTTAGCATTACAATAGATAGCAGAAGACCAAACCTCAACTTTTACCTGTGTTGATCCTTGTGTTTCAGCCATAATAGCTTATTTACTTAGCTGATGGCTGTAGTTCTTGGGTTCCTGCTAGTAAATAAGTGTTCAATTAATAGGAGAAGCTGCCCACATAGTTACTTTCTGTTTGATTGTTTTCTTCCGCTTTGCTGTTGCCTCTGAACACAATTGTTAGGATTTAGATACCCCATTGGTAGACTAATATAAATCAATGGAAATGTTTAAGCAGAACTCCAGGCTGTGAAAGGAGTTCATGCACTGTTGAATAATGTGCTCACCATTTATGGCCACTACCGGGTAATCAGCTACACATTATACACTTGCCATATATGATTACTTTAAAGTTATCTAAATGCTCACTCATTTTCAGAAGGTTTTCGTTCCCCCCACCCCCTTTGTGAGAATGAGTCTCCATGACTCACAATTAGATCACAGTCTTTCAACCTGGATTAGTTTAATCATCTCTTTGTCCCAAATCACCTTCTGGTAAATTAAACTAATGGGAAATAACCCACAGCAGTGGAAAGAATGTGAATTTAGTCATGAGAGTTAAAAGGGATTAAGTACACATGTGTTCCTATTGATCTTTTAAAACATTTTCTATAGTGCTATCAGTAACATTGGTACAAGCCACAGTGGATGCTCTCTGAAGACACTGGGACAGTGTGCAAAGTGGGGCAACACTAAAAATCTGTGAAACTCAGCGGTGACCTTGGGCTTCTGTTTGCTCACAACCCGAATGAATATTACTTTCTGGTTATGCTGGTGTCTCCTTTGAATGAGGATCTACAGCATTAAGAATTAGGAATACAGGGCCTTTTTGCAGTTTGCTAGTTTTAATTATTTAAAAACATGTGCACAGTAGAATCTTTCCTACTTGATCGTTATCTTTTCTCTAGGGGGAGATTAAAGCCTCTTTGCTAAAAATTATCATCTCTTTTATTACAGCTAGTTCTTGAAATGTAGCTCAAGGGCAAGGCCTTAGGATGCAGATACTGCAGATGCAATTCCTTAGAAGCAACATGAACATTCCGCTCATTGGTCACTTGCTTCGCAGAGACGCTCTTGTTTATGAGGCATTATTCATGTACTTCATGCCCGTTAGTTGTGTCTTTTTCATTTAATGAGAAACACATCTCATTGAGATGTATGTGCACCAGGCATTTGTCTTTTGCATGAACAACTGGAATACATAGGACATCTTGATGCTACCACTTTCTACCAATATGAACTCATTGAATGAAAATGAATTCTTTTTAGCCTTTCTTAAAATTTCAGAAAACATTATTGTGAGTGTACATATGTGTGGATATACATGTGTTTCTTTCTGGATACTATTTTTTTTTAAAAAATATGGTTTTATAAACAATATTTGAGCAATGGCAATATCATTAGGCATGCCCAAGTAGATAAGGAAAATTATTAAGGCCCTACCCTTTCATGAAGATCTGTAGGTAATTAGTGGCTGCTGAGAGAGGGAGAATTAGTTTTCCCCAGGGATGAGACTTTATAATTGGTTGTGTAACATCTAGTGGTCAATTCTAAAATCATGTATCTATGAGCAATATTAAATAGATTCAGCATTTATAGATTTATTTAATATATATACATATACATGTATGTACACACACACACACACACACACACACACTAACAATTAAAAGGAGGCCATAAATTTGAAAGGCAGAGAATAGGGAGAGCAGGAGGTGTTGGAGGGGAGAGGAGGGAATGATGTAATTATCATATGCATATATGAAAATAAAAGATAAATTAAAATATAGTCTTCTTACCATCTCATATATTTATAAAAGTTGATGTCTAATATAAGAAATAATAAGATCCAGCAATAAAATAATAAAAAATTATTTGCAGAATTTTATTCTCATCTCAATAGGTATTATTAATAACAATTTCTGTTTAATATCAATTTTATTTTCCTTTGAAATTTTGTTATCACTGATTTGTGTAATATTTAATAGCATATTATAATTTTATTACTTAAAACCCTAACTCCAAAAAAAACGCACTCATATTGCTGTATGGAGGACATCAATTTTATACATTCAAATCAAGAAAGCTATGGAAGGTGTTGAGCTTCTCTGAGGAAAAAGAAATCAACATTGTGACATAATTGAATATAGCAGCAACCTCCTTGTAGAAACTAGAGATTTATGTGTATGGATTGTTCAAAAAGTGGTGTAGCTGTGTAAATATTAACTTAATCATCAAATGTTAGAATTTTGGATGTAGTGTAACACAATTAAAATTTAATTTTTATCAGTTTTTAAAATGTATTTTCAAATCCCATTTTCACTGTAACTCACAGCCAAAAAATATGAATTCTATTTCCACAGTCAATGAGACAAGGACACAAAATGTTGGCCAGAATTTGGTAATGTACGTGTTTGTAGAAGCTAAAACAATTCTGTGCACTATTTCATGTGTGAGAAATCTTTGCCTGTAAGATTTTTTTATGCAGCTATACCAGGAAGTAATTGAATTTATATACCCTATTATTTGATATTTGGTTATACATGCTAATCACTGGCTTTATTTAATAAATCTCTACTTTTGAAGTGTCTTATAAAGTGATATCTTTCTGTTTCTGTATGCCCAAGCATAGCATGACCCTTCTTAAATGTTTTCAGTCTTTTAGTCACCCCACCGGAGTACTAGTATTAATTAGAGATGGTGTTTACTTTATGCTTTGTTTGTACAGGTATTAATAACTGTCAGTATTATTTTGTTTATTCCTCACAATGATCTTGTCAGGTGGAAATTATCATTACTCCATTATTTTCTGTATCATAAATGAGGAAATTGCATTTTAGAAAAGGTAGTTATTTTGCTTAAGCTCACAGTGAGAGATACAGCCAGAAGCCAAACTCCTGCAGAATCCTTATGCTACAAAACATTAACCTCAGGAGGGGAAGCAGTGCTCACTGGCTGCAGAACCTGCTATCGGTAGAGTCCTGCACTCCTGTGCCCTGAAGCCATTCCCAAGATTATCACACCAAAAGCTAGTGTGAATACTGTTGTAACTCTATGTTCTTAGCATGCTCTATGCTTTCTCCAAATCATACCAATTCTTTTTCTAAGCACAGAAGAAGTAGAACTCATTCATTTATTTCACCTTGGTTGAATGTTCACCAGTGATCTGCAAACCATGCAAAACAGAGAGTGAGAGATAAGAAACCAGACTGCCTTTCTGGGATAATATTGTGGTGTCAACATAAGGAAGCTGACTACACTTGAGTAAAGTGGAGAGCTGATAAGAAAAGAACAAAAACTGGACAATCATCTCATGCATATAAGTCATAGTTCATCTCTTAAACGTGAGGTCTCTGAAGCCGAACATTGCTGGATTCGTTTCATCCCTCCACTTTTTACAAATTGAATTTTGGTCTTGTTTATTTTCTCACTCATTTTTTAGAAAAACTAAAAAGAAAACTTTACTTCCATAATTCCATTTTTTTTCTATTTATTGTTTAGTTCCCTATATTCTGATGTTATTATTCTTTTTGGTGTTGAAAATGTGAGACATTAATAATAAATTCTGTTTGTTCCAGATGTGAAACAATGCTTCTAGCCCTGTGGATGCTATGTGAGTACATGTGTAAATATTAGACAACAAATGAAAATGAATGCACATAAAAAGATTAGCCCAGATGCTATGGATACTAGATTTTTACAATATGATACAGAACTTGTCATGTCTATGGGTTTTTTGGTGGTGACACTGGAGGATTAAAACATGAAGAGTCTTGAGAAACTTTGTTTTTATTATTATTATTATTATTATTATTATTATTATTATTATTATTATTATATATTTTCTTTATTTATATTTCAAATGTTATCCCCTTTCCCAGTACCCCCCGGAAGCCCCCTATTTCATCCTCCTTCCCCTGTTTCTATGAGGGTGTTCCCCCACTCACCCACGCACTCCCGCCTCCTCACCCTTGAATTCCCCTACACTGGGGCATCAAGCCTTCACAGGAATAATATGAGGAATTCTCATAACGTAGTCAGTTCAAACTTCCACTGGTGGAAGTGAGTGCCCCACAACTTTATGTAATTGCATACAAATGCATAGTGGTGAAGCTTCATATACTTGGATGAATGAGAATGGCTCTGTCAGTGCTGCATTTTCTATAACTTTCAAACATTCAGCCTTGAAATGGACATCTTGATTCTAACCACATTGAAGGGCCATGATTGCTATGGCCTTCAGAAGGAGAATAACAAGCGCAAACACTTCAATAACTTGAAGTGTCTTCCTTTGAGTTCCATCCTGTTGAGATGCTACATATCTTAATCCTTTCAAGACCTTTTGTCGCACTTGTAAAATGACTCATTCTGTTTCATGAAAGCTCTCAAAATGTTTTCACATGAACTCAGCAAAGGCTTGGGTGGACCTCCAGCACATTATATTGTACATAAAATACTAAGTCATCTTTTTACTTCTGTTTAATGAAACTGATTATTCTGGTGAGGCTGTGTGAGCTCTGGCTTTAAAGGAAAATATAGGAAAGTGGGCTTTGGAAAACCACTGAAAAAAAATTAAATGGTCCTAAAGTACAAAGTGATAGAGTTGTGATGGGTAAGATAGGCAACACAGGCCAGTGGTTTTATGTTAGCTTGAGAATTTTACATAAATGCATGCCATGTATTTACAAAAATAAATGACATATCCTAGAATAGTGTCACAATTTAAATAAATATTACCACTTAATAATGTAAACATTTAGCAACTTGACACAGCAGTTGAAGGACTGTGTACCTTATAAATATTAAATGATTAATGAATGGACTTAGCACAAACACCCTAGTTGTTAGGTACTAATGCTGTGCCAGTTACACTGTGTACATGATGGACAGCATAGCCCAAATCCAGAGCTCATCCTTTAGACTACTGAACACAGCATCTCTCAGTGGGTTGCCTGTTTATATTTGTGCATTAGGATCATCATCAATAACCTACACCGATATCCATATTGTGCATTGTCATATTGACATCACCCATTTTCTATTATTTGATGAAGTGTCCCAGGGATAGCTTGTAGGTTGATTCTTATGTGTATTCTGGTTCAGAGTAGAATGAGAGGAGATTGGGTATTTAACTTCGATAATTAGCTTTGGTATTTAACCAGAAGCTCTATTATTTTTTTTTTTAATCCTAAGAGAGTTAGTTAACTGTTCCTTTCCTACATCACAAATTGTTTTGTAAAATAATTTGTCATTATTAGTTAATAAATTGTTATCATCTTGAAAAACAGTTTCTCAAGAGGTAAACCTGCAAACTTTAGGTAGTACTTCAGATGGAGAGAGAGGAGGGAAAAATTTGAATGTTTTTAAATGAATAACATTTACTCATAAAATTAGAAAGGCTATACAAGGAACAACGGAGTATTAAACCACTCAGATGTTGCCTGAAGACATAGAAAGTGATGCCCTGGATTCAAATATCATCCCCATCTAGACATTTGATGGAGTACAAAATGAGGGAAGAGACCTCGCCTTAGAGAGCTTGTACTCCAAACTTATCTTAAAGTAGGATCATGTCATCCATCACCGGGGACTCATTAAGAAAGCAGAAGCTCAGCATTCATCTATGTCTGCTGGGTTGGTCAACTTTCTGGCATTGCCACAAAATACCTGAGATAATCAATTTAAAAAGAAGAAAGGTTTATTTGGCTTAGAATTTTCAATGTTTCAGTTCATAGTCATTTGATTTGCTTGAGGCAGACTTGTACATTGTGACAGAAGTATTGGTGAAAGAAGCTTATTCACCTGAATGTGTCTGTGCTTCCCAGGTTTTTTTTTTTTTTTTTTTGGTCAACTTGACCCAAACTAAAGTCACTGGAGAGCAATCTCAAAACAACAACAACAGCAACAACAACAACAACCAAACAACCAATCAACCAACCAAACCCTCTGTAGAAAGCATATAAGGCATTTTCTTATTTAGTGATGAGGGAGGCTCAACCTATTGTTTTCGTGCTACCCATGGGCTCTACAATAAAGCATTCTGAGGAAGCATAAAGAACAAGCCAGTAAGCAGCAAACCCCGTTGCTCTGCCATGGTCTCTGAATCAACTCCTTGCTCCAGGTTCCCACCACATTTGGGTTTCCGTCCTTCCTTCCATGATGACCACTGTCTTGGAAGTATAAACCAAAAAGCCTCTTTCCTCCCCTACTTGATTTTGGTTATGGTGTTTCATAACCAAAATACTAACCCAAAGAGAGAACATAGAGTGAGAAAAAAATAAAGGCCAAGGTCCCAATATTATCTTCTAGGACTAGTGACTAATACCCGCCTCTAGAATGTTCTGTTGTCTCCCAGTGCACCGTTTGCTATGGATCCTTCAACACGCATCTTTAGGGAACACCAAGAAACTACATTGCAACAAGGTCCCTGAGTGGTTCTTTCTACGCTAAATAATGAACATCCTAATAGAATGTAGAATGTAGAGTTTAGGGATCTCTTCTGTCCTGAAGGACAAAAGATGATACCAGTAATGTTTTGGCATTATTCCTATGTCTCCTTAAGAACTTTCTGTCTATCTGGATTACTGTGTTTGCATGTGAAAGCCTGACCAGTTTCCTTTCCCAAATAATAATGATGTTAAACTAATAATAATAACTCAAGATTTTTCTAATTATATACTGTAATTCATCAGCCCATATTCTTCTTTATGATAATCTCATATTTTTAGCAACTCACCAAAAGAGCTGATATTTTTATTTATATGCACTCATAGACAAATAAACAGAGGCATACAAGAATAGCATTTTAACATGTCATGTTCTTATTTCTCATATAATTTAAATTATAAACAATACTGCCCTAATTGCTGACCAGGGCTTCCATGGGGGAACATGCTAGCAGTTTGATGTATAATCAAAGAATCATTTTGAATGAAATTTCAGGTGAAATTAGCTCCAAGTATAAGTCCACTGAGCCTTTGAATACAAGTGTTCTATGTCATGTCAGCTGCATCTCTGAAGAGTTTGCAGCCTGTGCACTAATCTAGTTTCAATTGTTCATAATCACGTTCTAAAGTATTGTTTCAGCTTAGTGAATTGCATACTACTGTTCTTTAAATTTCTCCCTCAAAAGACAGGACAGGAATCATATTTCCTTAGCAACTGCAATCCATTCCCTTCTTTATTTTCCTCTATAGAACCAATGTTTCATCATGTGTTTTACTTATAAAGTCCTGACTCCATTTAAGACAGCTCATACCTTAGCCTTGTGCATTAAAGATATCATCAATAAATTAAAGTAATGTTAACCTTGGGTGGGGTGATACCTTACTTTCTGTTATAACTACAGTTTGTGAATCTTTTCATGTCAGTGCCCAGAACCTGATCATACTATGCTATGTAAAGACCTTGGAACATTAAATAAGTTACTTCCTCATCTTCAGTCAGTTGAATTCATTTATTCATAAATGGTTATTTCAAGTTTTTTTTTTTTTCATTCACACTATTGATCGATGTAGCTTTGGGCCATTTTCCTCTTTGAAGAGCATGAAGGTAGCCTAGACATTCCCGATAGCCTTTAATACAAAGGCCCATTTTACACATGTTTTTTTTTTTCTGTGATCATTTGCACATGACTGAGCTTGTTTTGTAGACCTCGTTGATGGATTATGGAGCAAGCAATGAGCTGGCAATTTACTCTTAAAGGATTAGGTCCCTTTGTATTGGGGTAAAATATATGTTTTGCTCCTCACTTCACTTTTGCTTAGGTGCTGTTTCAGTGATTAATTTCACAGGATATAATGTGAAATTCCTTGGATGAGCTGCTTAGGGAGACAGTATCTTGAATTAAAGATGGCGTTCTTGTCGAGTGGTGATGGGTCTGGATTGGAAGGTGGTGTGCTGTGTGCATTTTCATGAGGAAAACTTCAAAGCTCAGCTATAAAAGGGCCTTCAACCATTAGCAGGTCTGTGGAGGAACAGAGAGCCAAGCAGCTGTTGTCAGCCTATACTAGCCACGCTGTGGCTGGCCCTTAGCAATAGAAACCCTTTATTTTACTGATTTTTTCAACTGACAATATTTTGTTATTCTTTGTTGTCTGGTTAACTTATTGGTGCAAACAGTTAAAACCTTGTAGAAATGACCCTAGTCCGAGTTACAGACTGTCAACAATGCACCAAAGGACATTACTGGTCACAAGAGGACTCAACCTTTAATCTCAGACAGAAAGACAAGATTTTTAATCATGAGGAAAATGTTTCTTACTTAACTTTCTTCTAAAGAAGTAACCTTTTTTTTTCTTTCTTTAAATTCAGCAGTCTTAGTTTTGAAATAAAATGAGGAGAATAAAGTGGGGGAGAAGCTATAAAGAGAGACCTGCTCTGTAATGAGCAAAGCCCACCTTTAATTTGTGGGGTTTTGTTGGGTAACATATTCATAGGATTTGAGAGTCTGACTACATGCTGTGAAAGCTGAGGCTAGTCATGACAACTGTTAAAACCCTCAAAAAAAAAAAAAAAAAAAACCAGATATAATAACGTCCCTACCTCATGTACAAGAGGAACTTTGATGTGTTTAAATGAAATGATCCATGGAAATTTTTTTCTATTTTATAAGAAATGTTGGTCACTATCACATATGCCTAAGCCTATGCCACCAAGCACATAGTGCCTGAGATGATTTTCTCATTTTCCAAGTGGGAATAAAAACAAACAAGCCCAAGTAATTTTGTTAAGTAAAATTTATGTTACAGCAAATGGCATCAGGTTGCATCCCATCAAAATGTTATATCCCAGTTATAATTCTCTGGTTAGTGCTTAATATGGTTTTAAGTGTATCCTTCCATAATCTTAGCAGGAAGCTGAGGATCAGGTGTCTGCAGTAGTTGGAAGCTCCTTCTTTATTAAGCCACAGAAGAATGATGTGAGCTCTGCTGAGACCCATGATGCTCCTTGCTTATCACCTGCTTCTCTGACTGTCATGTGGGAGTGTGGTACTTGGGTCAGGGCTATGTGTTTAGGAAACATTTTCCATAAATTCTTTTCTCTTTCTTTCTTTCTTTCTTTCTTTCTTTCTTTCTTTCTTTCTTTCGTTTTTTTTTTTTACCATTTGCAATCATTAATGCTTCTAGTGATGGATAAGAATATCAAGTATTAAGAACATATGCAAAGATATTAAAGATGCAACTACAGAATCACCAGAAAGTCTATTACTATAAATGTTGAAAATGTAAAATACAAAGAAATGAAATAACATCAACTCTCATGCTTTGTTGAGGAAGACATGGTACAGACTCTTTGGAGAAAAGTCTAATTATTATTATTTTTTTATCAGTCTGACTATATAACACTGGATGGTCTGGAACTCATATATAGACCAGACTGGTCTCAAACTTTAGCAATCCTCCTACTTCTGTTTCCTGAATTCCATGGTTAAATAAACACTTCCCTTATGTGTAGGCAAGGTGTGTAGATATTTACCCAGGAAAACTGAAAATGTGTGATCATAAAATGGCTTTACAGCATGTGGGAGGCTGGAGCCACTCACAGCTGAAGGGATGCATAACGTGTTCATCAGTATAAAGCAGATAAACTGAGGTGTAGCCATAATGGAATGCTATTTAACAATAAGAAGATATGGATCACTATATCTGACTACCTGGTTGAATAGTAACAAAACACTGTATAAAATCTACTTAAAATGTTATTATATGAAAAGGGCCCTGTATAAAGGAGAACTGTTTGATTCTGTTGTCTGGTTTTCTATTAAAATTTATTTTTTATTGTTTGATTATTTCAGGTTTGAGTACTGTACTTTCTGGTCACATGTTTCCAACCCTCCTTTTGTACCTTTCCTGCCCCATCTCAAATTCATGATCTTATCCTTTTAATCACCATTAGTACATATATACAAGCTGCTGCAACTATTTAGTGTTGCTTGTATATGTATCTCTTTAGGGATGAGCACTGAAGATTATATGAATCCTATCAAAAGACCAGCATAGTCTAGTTTATGAAATAAAAAAGGGGGAGATGTGGAGAGCTTTTTGGAGCTGCTTGGCAGAAATTTGATACTGGGCCAGGACAAAGAAGTGGGCTTCAGGCAGGAATTTGACATTGGGCCATGACAAGGAAGTAAACTCAGGCAGGAATCTAAATATTAGGGTGGAACAGAGAAGGAAGTTCAGGCAGGAATCTAAGTTTTAGGCTAGAACAAAGAAGTAGGTTTCAGGCATGAATATGCCTTTGGCCTCGGACAGGGAAGTAGGCTCAGATATCTTGGTCATCCTGATAAGCCCTTAGAAACAGTGATTACGGGACTCTGTTTATTGCCTTGTGTGTTCTCTGACTATCTGGGTTTATTGTCTTGCTTGTTCCTTGACTATTTGTGTTTAGTGTACTGCTCGTTCCTCAACCATGAACTGACCTTATTACTTGCATGTAATTAAAATGGTATAAAAGCAGTTTGGAATAAAATAAAATTAAAAAAAAAAAAGAAAACACACACACACACACATACACACACACACAAAGTTTTTCCTTAGAGAATATTGATCCCACTTTCTTAATAGCCATTGATTGCCTATATCTCTTCATTTAGAGATAGGGTCTTGTGAAATACTCTCGTTTATGTTGGCATGTCCACTGGCATGCAGGTCTTGTTTAGGTGACCATATCATTGAGATTTCATGGGTATGGTATCCCTGTCATTTGTAGAACATACTACTGCACAGCTGACATCTTGATCTTTTGGCTCTTAGAATATTCCTGACTCCTCTTCCATAATATTCTGTTATCCTTACATGTAGGCATTTCATTAAAGATGTATCAGTTGAGGCTGGTGTGATGGTTCGAATATGCTTGGTCCAGGGAGAGGCACTATTAGAAGGCTTTGTTGGAGTAGGTGTAGCCTTGTTGGAAGAAGTGTGTCACTCTGGGTGTGGGCTTTAAGATCCTCATTCTAGCTTCCAGGAAGACAGTCTTCTCCTCTTTGCCCTCAGAACAAGATGCTGAAGTCTCAGTTTCTCCTACACCATGTCTGCTGGATGCTGACATGTTCCTGCCTTAATGATAACAGACTGAACCTCTGAACCTGTGTCTGGCCCCAATTAAATGTTATCCTTATAAGAGTTGCTTTAGTCATGGTATCTGTTCACAGCAGTAAAACCCTAACTAAGACAGCTGAGTACCCCATGGTCAGTTGATCTCTGTATTTTGACTATCTCTGCCTTTTGTAATAATATTCACCTGATGCAAAAAGAAGCTTCTTTGACTGGGAGAAAGGGCTATACTTATTTGTGGATAGAAGGATAAGAATTGAGATTGCAGTTAGCAGTTATTCTGGTTTAGGGACGTGGCAATAGTAGGATCTCCTCTAGGGTTCATGACCTCACCAGCTATGGGAAGTTCTATAGACCAAGATAGTTCAATTAGACTATTTTGCCATGCTGGTTGTTGTTGGGAGTCATAAGTTTTACAGCTAGAAAGAATTATTGATCCTCTTTTCCCTTGAAAGCTTGCATAGCACATCCTGGAGGAATGTGAGAGTTATTCCAGAGGTCAGTTACAAATACATTCCACTGAAACCTGAATCTAAAGTGTGTGGTGTTTTCAGCAATAGGATCTTATCTTCATCTTCTGGGAGGAAACCAAGGATCACAATAGCCTATGTTGTTTTATGAGTCTCTTAGACTCTTCTGCCCAACAACTTGATGTGAGGCTTCCCATGCCTGGCATTGGGGCTTTTGTTAGATAGTCCATGGTTCTAGGGAAAACATTATCACCTTAAATAGTACAACTTCATGGATATTATATATTGTATTGTAATTATATATGATGAATATATATATATTTATTTCATATATATTATGTGAATTTTTAACTAAACAAAATATTTCTCAAACATCTTAAATATTATTGATCTCTTCTATTTCCTTTTTCCTTTGTATTTCTTTCTTCCTCCTCCCCAGTTAATGCCTTTATCTATTTTCCCTAACTCCCTCTCCACAGAAACCCATGCTCCACCAACCTTCTCTCTAGATATATTTTCCTCCATCTCTCCATAATCCCTTTTTATGTTCTAGGTTTCTTCAGTTATCCCAGGTTATATATTCATATCTAAAAATTTGGCGCTAGAATCCACAAATAAGAGAGAACATTCAGTATTTATCTTTCTAGCTTTGTTTACCTTTTTAAATTTATGCTTTATTTTTGTATATTTACCTACAACTTTTATAATTTATTTTTTTTTCAAAATACTACATATTTATTTATTTCAATATTTTCATAGCCCTGATGTTTTCCTTTTACTTTTGAGGTTATAACTGTATCATTTCTATCTCTGCTTCAGTCCTTCCAAACCCTCCCATACACACTCATTTTCTTTTAGATTCATGCTTTCTTTTCCCATTAATTGTGGTTACATTCAATAGGTGTATACATATACATATGTATTTCCTAAAATACAACCAGCTTAGTCTGAATGTTTCTGCTATATATGCCTTCAAGGCTGACCTTTTGGTATTAAATAACTAATCGGTGTGCTCTTCCCTAAAGACTACTATTCTCCCACTTTTAAAATTCCTTAATTGTTTGTAGATCTTTATGTAGGGTTGAGGCCTCTTGGGCTTTCCTTTATATACTTTAGCATGCTTATTGGTGTGGTCCTTGTTCAGTTCATGTTTATGTAGTTATGTTATAGGTGTAGCACCTAACATTGTTAGAAGGCAGAATCTCACAGAGAACCCCACGATCCTCTTTTTACCCTCAGTTTCACAATTGTTCCCTGAGGCTTAAGTATGGCAGTGTTTTATAGATCTATTGGTACTGTGGACTACGTTTATCTGTAGGTATAATAACAAGTGCTTATAGATATTTGTTTAGGATTATCCTGGTTTAGTAAAGTGATAGTGGTAGATTCTGCTCTAAGATCCATGACTTTACTAGCACCTAGTAGTTAGCTAGGTTTCCAGTGCCTGGTCTGATCTCCCTCTTGCTGAGTGGGTCTTAAGTCCAATTACAGAACTGTTGGTTACTGCCAAAGTATTTATGTGACTACTGCACCTTTAGGGTCATCATGCCAGGTTGGTCACTGTTGTCGTCCATAGCTGATTAGAACTGTTGCTTGCCTTTGGAAGCTTACATGTTACCTCCTGGTACCATGCCAGCTAATTCTCCATAGGAAAGCATTCAGATCTGTTCCAGATCAGGGACATGTGGGGCCTGTTTCTGAAGGGCTTGGTGTATTCAGCAATAGAAATTTTTACCTGTGGAAGGCAACCAAAGCAAATAGCAATAGGTTGTGTATTTTTAAGATCTCTTGAACAACAAGTCAAAAGAGGGCTTCTCATAGCTGGTATTGGGGTTCTTGTTAAGTAGTCTTAGGAGCCCAGTGGAAGCATTGTTCTCCCAAAAAGGGAAAAATTCAATTAAATTGTGGGTGCATACATAACACACATTACAGGTTTTAATAAAGACAAACAGCTAATAGATTGACTCCTTATGAGTTTTCAGACATATTTTTTACTATTTTACCCCCTCTTTCCTTCTATAGTTACTTTCTTCTACTTACTTAAATAGACTCTTTTAACCATGTTTTCAAACAGGATACGTGTACCTGCTACTCTCTCTATTGCTCCCCAACCTCCAATACCCTGGCAATGGCCCCTTTTACTTTTCCAGTTTCTGTAATTCTTCCAGGGTATATACTAACATCTGAAGATTTGGAGCTGGGAACCTCCAGTTAGAGAGAACATGTGACATTTCTATTTCTGAATGTGTTATCTTACTCAATATGATCCATTTACCTGCAAAGTTCACGGTTTCATTTTGGTTTTTTGTTTTGTTTTCATTTTCTGAGACAGGGTTTCTCTGTGTAGCCCTGACTGTCCTAGAACTCACTCTGTAGACCAGGCTGTCCTGGAACTCAGAAATCTGCCTGCCTCTGCTCCCAAGTGCTGGGATTAAAGGCGTGCACTACCACTGTCTGGCTCATTTTTTTTTTTTTTTTAATAACTGAATAGCATAGTGTATGTGTACCACATTTTCATTATCTATTTGTTAGATTGCTTCTACCTCCTAGCTATTGTGACTGGAACAGCAATAATCACAGTTGAATTGGTATCTATAATGCAGGACTTTGAGTTCTTTGGGTACATACCAAGAAGTAGCATAGCTAGATTATGTAGTAGATTTAATTTTAGTGTCTTGGATAATTCTCTCCACATTGATTTCTATAGTGTCTATACTAGTTTGAAATCCCACCAACAGTTAATGAGGGTCCTTTTTTACACACATGTTCTTCATAAAACTAAACTTGTTTTCTAGCTAAGGAAACCATCAATTGAGAGAAAAAGAAACCTTCGCCTGCTATACTTTTGATATAGGATTAATATTCAGAATATAAAAAAGAAGCCAAAAAAACAAAGAATCAAGAGAAAAGATACATTAAAAAAAATGACTCACAGATCTGAACGTAGATTTATCAGAAGAAATAAAAATGCCCAAGAAATATTTTGGAATGTTTTTTAACATGCTTAGCAATTAGGGAAACAAAACTTAAAATGACTTTGAGAATCAAACTTACCCCAATGAGAATGGCCAACATTAACAAATCCCTTCATAACAAATGATGGTGAGGATGTGGGCAAAGAAGAGACTTCATTTACTGTTGGGCTGTTGCAAATTGGTGAAGTCGCTCTGGTAAAGCAATACCAAAAGACAACAACTAGACCTAGCACACAATCAGCTCTGCCCATCCTTGACACATGCCTAAAGGACTCCCATTCCAGCCCACCGGTACTTGGTCAGCCATGTTCATTTTTGTATGATAAAATTGAATTTAATTTGATATATGTGCATATGTGTGACTGCCTGTACATGTGTGTGCGTGTGTGTACAAGTGTCTATGGAGGCCAGAGGAGG
Source organism: Arvicanthis niloticus (assembly GCF_011762505.2). NCBI lineage: Eukaryota > Metazoa > Chordata > Mammalia > Rodentia > Muridae > Arvicanthis > Arvicanthis niloticus. The sequence continues at coordinate 9,541,017 of NC_047668.1, read as the reverse complement.
GTTTCTTATTGTGGAACTTGAGTTTCAGGTGTTTGTGAGTTGCCTGCTGTTGCTTCTGGGAACTGGACTCTGGTTCTTGGTAAAAACAACAATGGTTTTTCACTTCTGTGCCTCCAGCTCTCTCTATTATGGTTTTCTACAATACAGAAAATTAATCTGTTGTGTTTTCCTCATGTATTTAACACAGTAAATGTTTACACTGATGTGGTAAAAATGAACTGTCAAGTGCTTAAGAAAACATCTGTAGCTCATGTAACTAGCAGACAAATATGAAGGTATTTGTTGGGGGGCAGGATATTGTCTCACTATATACTTCAAGTTGGCTTGGACCTCTCAGTTCTCTTAACCCTGTTTTTCTGGTGCTGGGATTATAGTCATGAGATTCTGCATCTCTTCAGTGAAGCTTTATATGTGGTTATGGAGCTTTGTGGTTTGTGGTTTTGTGGTTTGTTTGTTTGTTTTGTTTTGTTTGTGTTTGTTTTTTTAGCATTCCATTCTTCCTGTCTAAACCAAAAAAAAAATTATAAAGAGTCTACCACAATATATTATATAGAATATACTTATAAATATATATTTAATATAGATTAAAGTATCGTAGGCTAAATAGTTGCATGGCTGCTTGATGAAGGTATCACAGGCACTGAGAAGTTTAATATAGTAGCAGCACTAGCCAGAGTGTTATTTCATACTGAGGAAGGGACAGGTGAACCAGTATTTTGGCTTCTACAAAGTCAGCACAGAGGTAACGAAGTATATCTGAAACATTTATAAGGCAAGTGGAGCTTGCTTGCAGTTATTCTAGGTTCTAGGGTGAGACACTATCTGTGTCTTTCAAGACTGTTTATGATAAACATCCTCAAATAGAGAGTCCAAAAAAAAAAAAAAAAAAAAGAGTAATTAGTCACCGTTCACAGGGTATGCAGCGGTGTGAGGGGCGCCGGGAGACTCAGCTCTGACTGCAGTGACCTAACACGCGGCTTCCATGACCTGCTTACCCTCTTACCTTTCACTTCCACGAGCCCTTTATCCTGCCTTCTAGAAGTTCTTTCTAGGAGACCACAAAACTGAGGTCTTTGAAAACGAGACTCACTCAGTCTCTAACATTTCTCTTGTTCATTAAGCCTGAGTGGGCATCCCAGAAGTTGTATCATGTTTTCCCTCTTTTCAACCCGGAGTCCCTGACTCCTGTGATCTGTCCTTTCCCGGAGGCCTCGCTCCTTTCTGTGTTCTGGTTCCTGTCTCTGACTCTCTCTCTCTCTCTTGTGCCGTCTTTTGTTCTTGCCTGCCCTGTCACTGGCGCTGTTGGGTTATCTACTGTTTGCTTTCTCTGCTTGTACCCCCAAGCTTTCAAGCAAATGTGGAAAGCAGCAAGCGACCTTATTGATGGAGGCATTAAACATGATAATTTCCCATTTTAGCAGTTTCAGTTCATCTCCCTAGCTCACATTTCTTACTTATAAAATATTTGGTTGGTAAACATCACAGCAATGAAAACTGAAACAGGCTTCGGATAATAGTCGCAATAAAATGTTCATTATGACGCTGACAGCAGACTACAGAGGTATGTTTCTGTCTTACCTCTCATAGGGAAACAGACCTAAGGCTTTTAAGTTTCAAGAGTAAAGACAACCAAGCCTCTCTTGAAGTTAGATTAAAATAGAGCATACTCAACAGGTTACATTGTGGTCATTTTTATCCAATTTCATTCCAAGTTCAGCAAAGGGACTTTGCAAGGTGACTTAAAATTTTTCTCATCTTTCATTTTGTTATTTTCCGTTAGACTGCTAAACACATTGCTGGGTGTCAAAAGCTTTTGCCATTAGGACAGTAAAGAGAATGGGCAGGCGGCTCCTCTGTTGATGGCTTTAGTTTATGATGCGTTTCAAGCTGGGCCTCTCCAACAGTTAAATCCGTTAGCACTTTCAGTGGGATGAACCATCCCATCATGTGTGTGTGAGGACCTATGTTTCAGAGAGAAAAATGTCAAGTCTGATGTCAGTCTGGGATGGCTCAGTATCTGCCGGGTTTCAAGGAGAAAACCTGAAGCTGACAACATTGTAAAATTAGATGTTTTGATAGCCTTCCTTTCTGATGTTTTTCTCCTTTGGGAAAGTTCTTATTCAAAATCAAATTTGCACTGGCACTATTTATTAATCACCCCGCATTTACATTTGAGGCTTATAGTTGAGAAGAAGCAATAAAACAACTGACAATATAGACACAATTATGCCAGGGTTGGGGGCAGGAGGAGGCCTGTGGGGCAGTGGACTGTGAAACGTAGCCTAGATGTCCTAGAGACCCTGAAAAGGTAAGCAGTCAACTCCCCAAGCGGCTGAGCCCTGTGGCAGAACAGACCCATAACCCTACATTGGCCCTTAGTTTGCAGGAGCTAAGAAAATATCTGGTGTGAGAAAGGCTTTATTTGCTCGAAAGTTTTCTTGAAAACTAAGAAGAATTTTTCTCTATAAAAGCAATGCTAAACATGATTGATTTGAGTCTTGAAAGCAAAAGCCTGTTTCAGTCTCTAAGACTTGGAACCATAGAAGTGACACTGGGGCCAGCTTAATGACAGACTTTAAATAATGAAGGTGTGACCTCCAGGTGGAGGGTTTGGTTTTGATTGCTGTTTCTGGCTTCCCTATTACCTGAGGCCAGTGCCTAATCTTCCCGAGCCTCTTGATATGAGTGGGTGACATAGTCTTTAAATTAGCTTTTAGTTCTGATATGCTTTGTATCCTCAGTCCTATTAACCAATTTCCTGCCCTTTTAAAATCAGGGAGACTGGAAAGAGCTCTTTGGAAACAGGTTTGTTTGTATGTTTGTTTAAGTCTGGCATTAGAAAAGCCTCTCTCTTTTCTCCCCTTCCCTCCCCTTGTTCATCAGAATAGAGTAGGTTCTCATTTGGGGGCTTTTATGTATTGCGGTGGTATTCACTTTCTCCACATTCTGGAAATAGCAACACGCCATGTTTATGTACTTTCCTTTAATAAAGAGAAGGGCAGATTATAGGACGGCACAATCATTTTAGAGACATCCCTCCCCCCTTCAGTAATTTATTTCAGAAAAGCGCTATGATTTAATGTACATGAACTCACTGGTGCTCACCGTGTCTGACAGAGGAGTGGGAAGGGATGAATTTTACAAGTCTGTCTTCTATACAGGGATGCACTTTATAAGTGTGCCTTCTTCACAGAGCAGCTAGTGGAGTGGGATGCAGTTATTGCAATCTGAAAAAGAAGATGCCCGTGCTTTATCCCACTCTGACTAAGGGCAGTAGGATGAGAAACACCGGGACCTCCCACATCTTGCTTGCATTACTTGTTTGTGGTCTGTTCTCATCCTCTGGGCTCGGAACAATTCCAGGACACAGACCTGCAGTGAAGCCAAGAGCCTTTCAGATCCTTGGTATTTCCCGGAGAGAAATGTCTGAGACCCTGTGAAAACCTAAGTTTCAGAGCATGGGCGTATTTGCTCAAGTAATTGACTTTCTCCAGATCCCATTTCTGTAAATCTTGGGCTCTGTGAGTCACAATTTCAGGTTTGATTAAGTAAAGCTCTCTCTCTTCCTTGATGTCTGTTTTTTTTTTTTCCTCAGAGTTACAAAATTTTATCAAATTATGAGAGAAACAGGGGAAATGTCAGGTTGAGAAATGAGCTGTGTGGATGAGACTTGCAATTCCTTCAAGGATGCTGATGCTGGTGTGTGTGTGTGGGGGGGGGGGGGGAGGGCTCTCAGTGCCGCTATGCAGACTGCTTGTTATATATGAGTTCTTATACCTGTTTCTCAGCCCAAGAAGCCACATCAAACCCATTCTTTGGGTGAAATGACAGAAACTTAGTGGAATTAAGAAAAAAAAAAAATCAACAGGCCACTAGAGGCAGGAGCCTCCTTCTTAAGAAGATTCTCTTCCTTTAGAAACTGTACTTTTAATAGCTTTCTGGATAGAATTTAATATTTTAAAATTTCACATTAAACAATTTGATGGGAGGAAAGTAATAGAAATTTTAATAAAGACATCAAGTTTTGATAACTTCTAAATCTTTGATGAGATTTTTAGTAAGTAAGTAAAAGTTTAATTGTAGATTGCTATTTCTAAAGCAGACCACCACCCACTGGCACTTCATGGTAGATTTTATTTTTATTTCAGGAAATTACTTTTGGTGTGTAGTGTGTGCTCTGTGTGTGTATGTATGCATGTTGGTTGTGTGGTGCATATGCACCTGTGTACATGTGGAAGCCAGTGGTCAAGGTCAGATGGTTTCCTCAATTACACTCTATTTTTTTGAGACAGATACTTTGAATGAACCTGGAACCTGCTGATTGGCTAGTGTGGCTGGTCAAATAGCCCCAGGGATTTTCCCTTCCCCTTATCCCTTCAATTATGGGAATATATATATATATATATATATATATATATATATATATAGTGCTGGGGTCTGAACTCAGGTCATCTTATGTTTGCAGCAACTTCTTAGCCAATCAAGTTGTTGCTCAGACCTGTGTTTGAAGCTATTTTATGTTTAACTGATTGTTTTTCTGCATACTTACAAAGTATTAACATGTAAATTTTTGTCATTTGGTTGAGACAAGAATTTGAAAGCCTACCTACTTTCCTGTAAATGTGGGAGGAGTCAGGGCCTGATAGCTCCTTGCTATTTTGGGTACTGGGCTTTTAACTCTTCCTTTCAGTGAGAACTCTGACTGGGCTTGGGGGAATGTCTCTTGTGCACTTTTAGTCCCAGTACTTTAGGGAAGAAGCTTGACATTTGCTTATTTTCTCTGGTTGCCATTACTGGTTTAAAGATGGCCACTTCAGCATCTCCTAGGGACCCCTCATGGCTTCTCTGGGTATTTATGCTCACTCTTGTATGTCATCCTCGATCCCAGTGTGCTCAGGGGCTGTAAGGGAAGGAACACAGCTTCTACAGTAGTGTTACTTTAGTCATCTTTTGTGAGAATCCTACATAGCAGTTACATAATAGCATAGCTCACGTTGAAAGAGAACAAGATCAAAATATTACATGAATAGATGCCAAAAACGTTCAACTCAAAGGAAATTAATGATTACTAGGAACTGAAAAGAGGAGTTGGAGAACTTCAAACAGTTTTATATTGGGTACCAAGACACAGCTAGAGACAATGAATGGTGTCTACCACCCCATTTCACAGTAGTACAATTACAGTGGGAAAAAAAACCAATCCTATTGTATATGTGTATGTATATGTATATGGATGTATACAATAGGTATACGTATACACACACATATATACTATGCATATGTTTTATGTGTCTGTGCATAAAGTGAAATGTGCATGGGTATGCATGTTTACACATTGCTGTGGATAGTTCTGGTCTTGTATTTTGATGCTAATTCTGCTTTCCTGGGAGGGGCTGCAGAAGAGGAGTGAATCAGTACACAGGTGACTTCTTGTGACCCCTTCTGCCCACTTTAATTTGTAAAATAAAGGCTGGGGCCAGTGATTGAGCTGTAGAAGGGAGGGGAGTCGGAGGAAAAAGGTTTGGGGGAGGGAGAGAGAGGAAAATGGCAGAAGAGGAAGAGGGAAGTGTGTGTGTGTGGGGGGGGAAGAGGTGGAAGGACAATGGAGGAGAAGCACGTGGCCTGGAAAAACCACAAGTTATAAGAGATCTCATAGCTGGGGAATAAAGTAGTGCAATGGTAAATCTGCTCAATCTAGGCGTGCAGTTTATATTCATAATTACTGAGTTGTGTTTTCTTTGACCGGTCTTTTTTGGGTTGGAGATTTACCTCAACCTCAGCACATGTCTGGGCACATACATGTGTATGTGTGTAAGGGTATATGTGGAGACCCATAGGTGATATTTGCTGACATTCATAATCAGTTTTGATTTTATTAATTGAGGCAGGGTCCCTCACAGAACCCAAAACTTACGAATATCAAACTAGTCTAGGTAGCCAGATGGCCAGGGGATCCTTTGTCTCTGCCTTCCAACTGCTGAGGTTAGAAGTGGTCACATGCCTACCTGGCCTATACATGGCTCTGAGAACCTGAACTTTGGTTCTCATGCTTGCAAAGCAGCCATCTTTTCAAAGGAGTCATCTCCCAGCTTCCTTTTGAATACTTTATGAATAATCAAAAGAATTTGAAGATTCCAAACACAAAGAAATATGAATATAGATATGCTAATTATTCCAATTTGATAATTACACACCAAACATAAATACTTCATAAGTATAATGATCACTACAACTATAAACATTTGTTTGCCAAGGCAAAAGAAAACATAGTTCTATAAAGCTAACAAGATGAACATTGCACAGGTCAGGAAGGCATGCCTCATAAGAACTAATGTGTTTCACAGCAAATCTATAGGCTCATCTTCAAAGATCTCTGAAAGAAGTATTAGTTGGAAGTAAAGATGAACTCAGGGAAGCCAAGAACATGGCAGTCACACCCACTGTTTAGACGTGTAAAATTATAGTTTCTGTGTTTAATTTACCATCCTTGGTTCATTCTCATTGTTAGCAATATTTTCTGGTAAAATAGTTGACCCTGGGAGAAAGCTGGCAAATCCTGACTCTGGCCTTGATGCTGATCTGATAGCTAGGGGAACAGAGCTCAGTTGATCAAAAGCTAGAGATATAGTTTTGTTAACTCTTTGTTCACAGACATTGAATTATAAAATAAGAAATTATTACCAGAAATGCAGCATCTTTCTTTGCTTCTTGACTGTGAACGTTATCACATGCACATGAGAAGAAAGGGTGTCTGAGAGTGGGCCTACGTCAGGGAAGATGGGTTGATAAGGTAGGAGAAACTGAGCCATGACAGTTTTGATAATCGAGGACCAAAGATACTTCTCACTCAATAGGTTTTCAGTAATTGGAATTGAAATTTCACTTTTGGATTAAGCTATCATGTGTTGGACAAATAGCCCGAGTTCTCGTGAGTTGGTGTAAAACTGGAATCCAGTAAATGGTAAGTGAATGAGCCAGCATTGGTAACTATCTGTTCATTTCTTTTTGGCTGGAAAAATGTTTAGCTTTTTAAAAATGAATAGAAATGACATTTCTTTCTCTTTTTTTTTTTTCTGTTTTACAAATGACAATTCTGATGGGTGCCTTATTAGATGGCAAATATAATTCTATTCAACTTTGGGAGTAAAAATATAAATTAATTGAATAAGAATATCACTAACAACAACAACAACAATAACAACAACAACAAAGCCCCCAAAACCCTGAGTGGTGGCCTGAGAATTTTCAAACACTTTGTTCACAAGACAAAAAGGCCTTTAATTTTTACAGAGCAGTAACAAGGGGCTGGGAAGGTTTCAGTAGATAAAGTCCTGTGGAAGTTGGGTGACTTGGGTTCAGATCACAATAACACACTAACAGAGACAGGAGAATTTCTGGAAACCAGAGAGTCAGCTTGAACGGAGCAGCCAGTAAAGAGGCCCGTAGAAGGCAAATGCTGATACCTGAGGTTGTCCTTAGACCAGACCATCCCAAAGTAGACATATGACATATGCTGATACTCACAAATATAAACACACAAATCTCACAAGCATGAGTGCTCCTGTGTGCATGTGCACATACACTAGAGCACACACACACACACACACACACACACACACACACACAGAGAGAGACACACACACACAGAGAGACACACAGACACACACACACAGACACACACACAGACACACACACACAGACACACACACACACAGACACACACACAGACACACACACACACACACACACACACACACACACACACACACACACACACACACACACACACAGCATAGATTGTTGGGCTGGGAGTGGTAAAGGAAAGGGAGAGACAATTAAGTTAATTCCTTAGACATTAACCCAAAAAGTAGAAGACCCAGGACTTAATCTTAACTTTGTGAGAGGCTAAATAGGAACATAGCTGTGGAGTGGAATTTGAACCTTCCCACAGTGGAGGAGCGATCAGAACTACAACTACCAGATATAAGTCTAGAGACTGAGGATTTGGGGCCCGTACCATGTAGCCAATGTGGTTGCTAGGTAAACCTTGACTATCCCAGAGATTCTGTATGGAGAGTCCCTGGGCTGTGTGACTGCTTACTTGGCTCCTCTGTAGTGTTTCTTTCAAGTGCCGTTTTTCTCTCCTGGTCAGCTCACCTCTGAGGAGTACTGATCACTGTTAGATTGTGTTTTTGAACATGCATGGATTATAGGACATAATCGGAAAGCAATTTACTTTTGGATTCTTATTAAGATTTATTTCCTGGGAGTGTTTCTTCCTCATTGTTGTCCAGAATGACTGGAAGATACTGCAGTCTTGGTTGCAAACAAAAACTTCTGTCAAACATCCATTTATGGGATGCATACAGCTGGGAATAAAGTCAAGGGACAGCTGCTTCTTCTTTTCCAGCTTGTGTACTGATTCTTCTCTTCATGCCCACTAGCCATGATTTCTGAATGTTCTAACTTTCAAACACGGTGGATGGAATAGTGAGGATTCTAGAGTGGGCAGGAAAGTTGATTACTGGTATTAGTAAAGCCTGCCATCATTCTCTGTGAGCAGGGTCGAGGCTTTAATATAGTTCTCTGCCTCAGGACTCACTTGTGGGCTGGTAAGAGATCACCCAGCCTCTGTAGTCCTATTTCTTGGAGCTACCTTGAGGAGAGAAGGTGCCCTCCAATGAACTCTGTCTCATGAGGATAGTGCTTGTCTCTGAGCACTCAGCCCTTTCTGTCTCACTGCTCTTTACTGAGGGCCACTCCCTTAGACAAGAGCTAAAAGGATTCCCCTGTAGTCCTCTCTAGACCAAGGGCTCTCAGAGACCCTCTAGAATCCTTTGCTCTCGAGCATTCTAGGAAGTCAGCATAAACACTAAATGGCTCCCTTCCCTTTGCTCTGCCATTGGGCTTCTGGCTCGTTTCTGTCCTTACATTTCTCAAAAGAGAGTCAGACAATTTGGGCTCTTTCTTGGTCTGAAATAGCAGCTATTAGTTTTTCTAAGTTGTTGACGCTTTTCTCCTAGATTTGAGGCAAGAAAGGATACACCTTTGCTCATTTTTTTGAGGTGAAAAGATTGGGTAGAGCATTCAAAAAGCTCCATAAAATACGTTAATGAAAATACATTATTTTCATTAAAGATCTTTTCTATTCTTCATGTGGTAAGATGGGGCTAAGTTGCTTCTGCATCTCTTCTTTTTTTTTAAAAAAAAAATAAACCTTATTGATCTGTTTCCTAATCTCTCTTTAAAAATAAGCATATTGAATACATATTTTTTAACTGTATAGTTAATTTTGACAAGTGCGTTTTTATGTAATCCCCATCATAACCAAGATTTTGATCACTCCCCCAAGAAGTTTCTTTGGGTCCAGAGCAGTTAATTTACTTCTCATGCCCTGAACCTAAGCAAAGGTACCAAAAAGGGCAGGTAACCAAAATGTCTGGATTATATAGGGAGAACAGCTGAACCCCCCAGGCAGGAGAATTCAGGGTAGAGGGTAATGGTATAAAAGCCTAGAAGACCTTGTTTAACAGACAGGGACTAGGAGTTGTTAGGCAAACCTGGCAGCCAGGTCTGCTTTGATATGTTAAATAGGCACTTCAGCTGTTTGTCTCAGGTATGAAATTGAACTGAGGTCACTTCAGAGTCTTTTGTTATCCTTTTGGAGCTCAATGATGTGTGTCCTTGTGGTGGTGTTGTCTTCCCCTTTCCCCTTTAAATTCTTTGATAAGGTTTATGTTTGTCTTTTAAAATTCTCTGTACTGGGTAGGGTTCATCTAGGTATTTCTCACTAGGGAATACTTCTACAAGACCACTGGATTTTGTTAGGCCCATGCTGCCTTGTCCATTCATGTTGTTTTTAGTTTTGCTGTTCGATGTGAACATGTACGTGGACTTTTTTCTTTGGTTATGTGTCTGAAGTGATAATCTACCGTTTTAAAAATTGGGTCAGTGAAGTAGATGTGTGATCTAAGCTAGGGAAGGTAAAGCTGTTAAGTGAGATGGTTAATTGGACCTGGGAAAGATGGTTCCCAAACTACAGGTTTGTGGCTAGACCTGTGGGTATGGCCAAGACAGAGAATGAGATGGAAGCAGAATGGAGCTTTGACACACTCAAGATCACAGTTGAGGACACAACATTGTTCCCAACACCCAGTATAACTGGGACCCCCCACAAGAACAGGAAAACACAAACCCCCACCTAGCTAGAGGCACGGGTTCCTTCTAGTTTGCACCAGTGTCCAGAGCAAGCCCAGGGCTCTGGCTCCCCACCCACCTCTGCAACACCCAGAGAAAGCTTGACTCCCAGGAACTCTGACACAACAGGATCTCAGGAGCTTGGTCACACCAGGATTTCAGCATCCCAGAGGCAGCTTGACTCCCAGGAGCTCTAACACACCCAGGATCTCAGCATCACAGGATCCCAGAATCACAGGATCACAGAGACAGCTGGACTCTGAGGAGTTCTGACACAACCAGGATCACAGGAGGGACAGGCTTCAGTCTGAGACAGCAAGGGCAGGTACCATTAGATATAACCAGACGGCGAGAGGCAAACACAAGAACATAAGCAACAGAAACCAAGGCTACTTGGCATCATCAGAACCCAGTTCTCCAACTACAGCAAGTCCTGGATACCTCATCACACCAGAATGGCAAGATTTGGATTTAAAAATCACATCTCATGATGATGATAGAGGACTTTAAGAAGGACATAAATAACTCCCGTAAAGAAATAAATACAAGAGAACACAAGTAAACAGGTAGAAGCCCTTAAAGAGGAAACACAAAAAAATCCCTTAAAGAATTACAGGAAAACACAGCCAAACAGTGAAGGAATTGAACAAAGTCATCCAGGATCTAAAAGTGGAAATAGAAACAATAAAGAAATCACAAAGGGAGGCAACCTTGGAGATGGAAAACCTAGGAAAGAGATCAGGAACTACAGATTCGCACATCACCAACAGAATACAAGAGACAAACGAGAGAATCTCAGGCATAGAAGATACCATAGAAGATTTTGATACAACAGTCAACGAAAATACAAAGTGCACAAAGCTTTAACCCAAAATATCCTGGAGATTCAGGAATGGTGAAAACAATTAAAAAACAAACAAACAAACAAAAAACCCTAAGACTAATAGGAATAGAAGAGAGTGAAGATTCTCAAATCAAAGAGCTAGAAAACATCTTCAACAAAATCATAGAAGAAAACTTTCCTAACCTAAAGAGACTGCCATAAACGTAAAAGAAGAACTCCAGAACACTAAACAAATTGGACCAGGAAAAAAATTCCTCCCATCACATAATAATCAAAACACTAAATGCAGAGAACAAAGAAAAAATATTGAAAGGTAACAGCAGATGCTGGTGAGGATGTGAAGAAAGAGGAACACTTCTTCATTTCTGGTGGGATTACAAACTGCTCCAACCACTTTGGAAATCAATCTTGTGGTTCCTCAGAAAACTGGAAGTAGTTCTACCTGAAAACCTAGCTATACCACTACTGGGCATATACCCCAAAGATGCTCCAACATATAACAAGAACATGTGCTCCAATATGTTCATAGCAACCTTAATTTTAATATCCAGAAGCTGGAAACAACTCAGATGTCCCTCAATGAAAGAATGGATAAATGACTTCACAAATTTTGCAAGCAAATGGATGGAACTAGACAATATCATCCTGAGTGAGGTAATCCAGACCCCAAAGGACATACATGGTATGTACACACTGATAAATTGATATTAGTCTTAAAGCTCAGAATACCCATGATACAACTCACAGACCATATAAAGCTTAACAGGAAGAAAGGTCAAAGTGCAGATGCTTCAATCCCACTTAAAATGGGGAACAAAATAATCATGGGAGGCAGAGGGATAGAGGGAACTGGGTTGGAGAGGTCGGGAGGGAAAATGAGGGGGGAAGCAGCAAGATCAGGAATGGGAAGAGACAGGAGAGAAGTCCAAAGGGCCAGAAGAATGAATAAAATATGTATCAGTGGGGGATGGGGGCAAGGTGGGGTGGGTCACTAGAAAGTTTCAGACACCAGGGATGCAAGAGGTTCTCAGGACCCAATGGAGATACATTAGCTGAAATACCCAACAGTGTGGAGGTAGAACCTGAAGAGACCACATTCAGTAGATATGCCCTTCAGTAGAGGGATGGGGCCATGCATCCACCTCAAAATCTTTAACCCAGAATTGTTCCTGTTTAAAGGAAGTACAGGGACAAAAAAAAAAAAAAATGGAGCAGAGACTGAAGGAAAGGCCATCCAGAGACTGCCCACCTTGGAATCCATTCCATCCACAGACACCAAACCCAGACACTATGGCTGATGTAAAGAAGTGCTTGCAGACAGGGACCTGGCATAGCTGTCCTCTGAGAGGCTTTGCCAGCTCCTAACTAGGACCGATGTGGGTACTCACAGCCAATCATTGGACTGAGACTGATGACCCCAATGGAAGAGTAAGGGGAAGGGCTGAAGAATCTGAAGGAGATTGTCACTCCATAAGAAGAACAACAGTATTAACTAACTGGATCCCTCAGAGCTACCAGAGAGTAAGCCAAAAATCAAGGAGAATATAAGAGTTGGTTTGTGGCCCAGGGTACAGGTTAGCAGAGGACTGGTTTGTCTGTCCTCAGTGGGAAAGGATGCTCTTAATCCCATGGAAACGATTCTCCAGGGAAGAGGAATGCTGGTGGAGGTGAGGTGAGGGTAGATGGTCAGATTCGGAGTACCCTCTCAGAGGTGGATGGGAGGGGAATGGGGTGAAGAAATTGGGGAGGGAACTGGGAAGGGGAGCAACTTTTGAAATGTAAATAAATAAAACAATTAAAAAATCACTACTAAATTGCTATAAAGAGGAATAAAGAGTGTTGTGTGTGTGTGTGGGGGGGGAGGGGTAGCCTGTAACTAGCTTGTGGGCTTTTAGATAGTGACAGGCATGTGTGCTAGGAGATGGGAGGGGGATGGGAGAGCGTATCTAACTAAAGACCTGGCTAACTGCTCAGTGTTAGTAAAGACATAGTTATCGGAGGAGAAGCCACAACTACAGATTTACTCAACCAGAGTAACCCTAGCAACAACCTCTAACACTCATTCTTATATCCACAGGTAAGTGTAGTCTTCCTTCCTCATCAAGGAAACTCCTCTTCGCAAGGTCACACTTTTTTATCTGAATGTAGAATAGAGCTTCTCTCGTTCAATGACCCATATTTTTTATAGCAATAATAAGGAATTTCATATTTTTACTAAATGAGCTCCAGACTAATCAGATTCTAGGGAAATGCTATATTAACTTTGACTTGGTAATCAAGATGGAGTCACTGAATTACGTCGATGGAAAACAGTTTGCTTTCTTTGCTTTCTTATCCTGTTCTCAGGCCAGTGTTTTCTGAAGCAGTGTTAACTGATTTTATACTATTATAGCCGTTTGACAGAGCTGATGTGCAGATCTGATGTGCAGAACACAGTATAGCAACAAGCTTTTAAAAAATACTTTCAAGGAGACATGGACTTTATTAATTTTGTTATTTATTTATTCAATTCAATTCATTCATTCATTCATTCATTCATTCCTTTTGAGAGACAAGGTCTTATGTAGCCCAAGCTAGCCTTTAACTTGCTATGTGGTCAAGGATGGCCTTCAATCTCTGACTTTCTTGCCTCATACTGCAGGCATGTTCCACCATGACAGTTTTATGCATGTCTGATGTTCAAGGGCTGGACTCAGGGATTAGTGCATACTAGACAAACAGTCTACCAGCTTAGCCATATCCCCAGGCCCTCTACATTGTTAATGGTGGATAATCCATAATAATAATTAAGTACTTATGATTATTCATTTCCTAGTTAGATAAATTATGTTTCAAATGCTGATTATAGGATTTTCCCCTTCCTGTTATTTTAAAGACAGTTTCCCATTACTAAGCAGCTGAGTTTGGGATTTCATAGTTTGTATGTACCTCAGCACATTTGTAAGGCATGAATAATTAATAAAATTAACAGTTTCCTATACTTATATTTTACAGCAGGGTGAGATTCATTAATTAGCAAAATATCTTCAAGCATCACACATAAAAAATCCTGTCAAGCCATGAGAGAGTCAAGTAGTAGCTAACAGATCAACCTTCGGGCCAGAGCATGAGGTTGAAATGCCCCTTGGGCTTCATCAAAGGTGGAAACCATATCTGGCAAAGATATTGGAACAACAGGAGTTCTTTTTTAGTAGAAAAGATGGCCATTCATCCAGAGCACTGAGAATTATCTAGACGTTAGAATTCATGCTCTTCCTGGACTTGGCTCAGTTGGTTAGAGCTGCAGATCAGCGCTGTTGCATCACTGCTAACTTAATAGAAATGCTAACTTCAGATGATCTGAGTGAGAATGCACTTAGGCTTACACGGTCAGTTTAAAAGCACCCTGACTAAGAACTAGTCACACTCATAAGGGCTCCTACTCTTTGAAAACTGTGTATAATGTTAATTTTCTTCACTACTTCCATAATTCTCACAGTATATGAATAATTCACTGAAGCCAGTGTTTGCCTTAGTCACTGTTCTATTGCTGTGAAGAGACACCATGACTAAGGCAACTTATGAAAGAAAGTGTTTAGTTGGAGTCTTGTTAACAGTTTCAGAGAGTGAGTCCATGACCACCATGCAGGGGAGCATGGCAGCATGCAGGTGTCATGATGGAGCATTAGCTAAAAGCTGCCATTTATCCATAAATGTGGCCACAGAGAAAGACTCAGCCTGGCATGAGCTTTTGAAACCTCAAAGTCCACTCCGGGTGGCACAATTCCTCTGTAATCATACTTTCAAATCTTTCCCAAAACAGTTCTACTAAAGGGGACTAAGATTCAAATAGATGAGTGTTTGGGAGACATTCTCATGGAAATTACCACTATATTAGGACTTTAGGTGGTCAGGGTTCTATGTCATCAAGGAGTTTACACAAGTAAAGTGACTCCCAGCTCCTGACTGAGGAACTTCTGCAGTGTAGACATAGGCAGTGGGATGTTCAGTTCTAACCAAAAATAGAAGAAAGGTTTTCTTGTGCTGGCTAGAGCTGCAGGTGGAGAGGGCGGGAAGTTAGATGAAATCACCCTATGAAACGTAAGTTTTGAATGCTGTCCTGGTTTTCTTCTGCTAGATAACAAAGCAACATGGGCATGCAAACCTTTATTTGGCTTGGATTTCCAGCTCGCAATCCATCATTGGGCGAATTCAGGACAGGAACTTAGCCAGGAATTTCAGGTAGGACCCACAGGGGATCTCCACTTCAGGGCCCACTCTTTAGCTCACACACTGGCTCATGCTCAGCTAGTTCCTTTATACAGACCAGGACCAGATGCTGCTTCCTGTGCTGGGTACTTCCACTTCACTTAATAATAAAGAAAGTCCCTCACAGACCCACAGACCAACCTGATCCAGGCAAATCCTTGACTGAAGCTTCTCAGCTGACTCTACTCCCACTGTATCAAGCTGACAATTTTAACTTGGGGGGATTCTTTCCTCCATCATAATTTTAGTTATCAGATTTTCCTAGGGAAAAAGTCCATACTACCTACTTTGCTATTTCTAATGCCTAGCACATCTCTCTCAAATAGACCTCAGTGTAGCCAAATGTATCTCTCCTGAATTCTTAGGTTATACTTCCATCTAATAAAAAAGCATATGATGAATCTGTTTTAGAGATAGGTGTGGGTTTGACTCATGCTGTGTTTACCTCAGGATAAGTATTGTGTGGTACCAGAGATAACGGTAGAAACATATGAAATAAAATAAAATAATAAAAAAAGAGTCCTGGATCAGAACAGTGTTCTGTCTTGATTTAGGGATCGATACATATAGAAATGTATTTTCTAGTTCAAAAGCCAGAATTGGGTGCTTTTCTAGATTTAGTTCAAAAGTATTTTAAAGAGAATTAACCATCAGATTCCTTATTCTCTAATACCTCTGAAGCACTTAATCTTTGATGAACAAAATGTCTTTTGATTTGTTCACTGAATATTAATCCTTCTTAAAATGTACAATTGACTTTTTGTTAAGAGTCATCTAACAGAAATCCCTAATGAGTTACAACTTTGATAGGCTTTAAATATGCCAACAGTATTTCTCTGAAAAGCATACAGCATTTTATACAATGAAATGCTATTTCAGAAATAGCTTCATGAACCTTAAATTAGATAATTTTAATGAACCTTCATGTGGGACCTGATCTATTTCTAATTTGTCTGATAGTGTCTCCTGAAAAAAGTTTTTGTCATTTTGACAGGTTGTTTAGGAATTTTGTCAGTGCAAAGTATGGTATTACAATACTAAGAACATTTCCCTGGAAACAATTTCTTTTTGTACAAAGGACTGTGATTTAGTACTAAAAAAAAAAAAAAGTCAGAGAAAGAAACTGTGACACATTATAGTTTTATCTCACTAAATAATAAATTGCGTACAAAGGATATTTGGAATAAGAAAAACATGTTCCTGGTAAACATTTCCATCAATCTGAGAGAGTTAAACTAATTGTCTAATACTATGTCAAAAACATGGGGCTGTGGATGGAGCTCAGTGCTAAAGAACTTGCTTAGCATAGGGAAAACTGGCTTCATTCCCAGCACAACAAAATAAAAACAAAACAAATCTCTACAAAACAGGCCAACTAATGAAATCCCTCAAAGGCAAAACGGCCTGATAGTCTTACTGCCAGAAAGGTGCTGTGTCTCTAAGTGGCTTAGGTGGCCTTGGGCTGATGTGCAAGTTCAGCAGGACCACTCTCAGCTGCTTGGCATCCTCACACCGCCTCCCATGCCATCTCCTGGACTTTTGTTACCTTTACATTACATTGTGTTGAAGGAAGGACCATGAAGCCACAGGACTCAGAGAACACTACAACTACAGCCCCCAAGCCAGAGCTTTGCATCTATGTTTCTGCAGTAGAAGAAAGGCCACAAATCAGTGCTTAGAGACCCTTGATTTAAAATAATCACATTTCTTCTTGTTTTAGGGACAAATTCCTGAGCGTTTCTTCATGTTTGAATTGAAACTAACATGTAAGAAAGCTGCAATGAGCTGGTCTATATCTGTGGCCTGAGCAGACCTAGAGCACCAGCTCTGCACCCAATACAGAACCCCCAGAGTAGGCTGGACTCCAAGGAGCTCTAAAGCTCAGGATCTTAGGTGAGGAGGCCATGACTCCTACCTGCCCACACCAAACAAGGAGTAACTGGGAACCACAGGGACTGAGGAACTTTCTCCTGGCAAGTGGCACAGGCTCCTTCCAGTCTCTGCAGGTGCCCTGAGCAGATCCAGGATCTTAGTATCACAGGATCATAGAGACAGCTGGATTCTGAGGAGTTCTGACACAACCAAGATAACAGGACAGACAGGCTTCAGTTAGAGACAGTGAGTGAAGAAGGTAGCACTAGAGGTAACCAGATGTCGAAAGGCAAGTGGAAGAACATAAGCAACAGAAACATAGGTTACCTGGCGTCTTCAGAATCTAGTTCTTCCACCATAGCAAGTACTGAATACCCCATGACACCAGAAAAACAAGATTTGGATATAAAGAAACTTCTCATGTTGATGATAGAGGACTTTAATAACTCCCTCAAAGAAATGCAGGAGAATACAGGTAAACAGGTAGAAGCCCTTAAAGAGGAAACACAGAAATTCCTTAAAGAATTCCAAGAAAACACAACCAAACAGGTGAAGGAATTGAACAAAACCATTCAGGATGTAAAAATGGAAGTAGAAACAATAAAGAAATCACAAAGGGAGACTACCCTGGAGATACAAAACCTAGGAAAGAGATCAGGAGTCATAGATACAAGCATCACCAACAGAACACAAGAGATAGAAGAGTGCAGAAAACACCATAGAAAATACTGACACAACTATCAAAGAAAATGCAAAATGCAAAAAGCTCCTAACCTAAAACATCCAGGAAATCCAGGATAAAATGAGAAGACCAAACCTAAGGATAATAGGTATAGAAGAGAGTGAAGATTCCCAACATAAAGAGCCAGTAAATATCTTTAACAAAATTATAGAAGAAAACTTACTTAACCTAAAGAAAGAGATACCTATGAACATACAAGAAGCCTTCAGGACTCCAAATAGACTAGATCAGGAAAAAAAGTACTCTTGTCACATAAAATCAAAACACAAAATGCACAAAACAAAGAATATTAAAAGCAGTAAGGGAAAAAGGTCAAGTACTTTATAAAGGAAGACCTATCAGAATTATACCAGAGTCTATTAAAGCCAAAAGATGCTGGGCAGATGTCATACAGACCCTAAGAGAACACAAATGCCAGGTCAGGCTACTCTACCCAGCAAAACTCTCAATTACCATTGATGGAGAAACCAAGATATTCCATGGCAAAACCAAATTTACATGATATCTTTCCACAAATCCAGCCCAACAAAGGATAATAGAGGGAAAACTCCAACACAAGGATGGAAATTATATCCTAGAAAAAGCAAGAAAGTAATCTTCTTCCAACAAACTCAAAAGAAAATAGCCACACAAATGTAACTCCATCTCTAATAACAAAAATAACAGGAAGCAACAATCACTTTTCCTTAATTTTTAATATCAATGGACTCAATTCTCCAATAAAAAGACATAGACTAACAGACTGGATACGTAGACAAGACCCAGCATTTTGCTGCATACAGGAAACACACCTCAGTGACAAAGACAAGCATTATCTCAGAGTAAAAGGCTGGAAAACATTTTTCAAAGCAAATGGTCCCAAGAAACAAGCTGGAGTAGTCATTCTAATATTGAATAAAATTGACTTTCAACCAAAAGTTATCAAAAATGATAAGGAAGGACACTTAATACTTGTCAAAGGAAAAAATCAACAAAGATGAAATCTCAATTCTGAACATCTATGCTTCAAATCCAAGGGCACCCACATTCATAAAAGAAACTTTACTAAAGCTTAAAGCACAATAATAGTGGGAGACTTCAACATCTTACTCTTATTAATGGACAGAGCATGGAAACTGAAAATGAACAGAGATACAGTGAAAGTAAGAGAAGCTCTGAACAAAATGAATTTAACAGATATCTATAGAACATTTCATCCAAAAATATATATATACCTTCTTCTCAGGACCTCTTGGTACCTTCTCTAAAATTAACCATATAATTGGTCACAAAACAGGCCTCAAAAGATACAAGAAAATTGAAATAATCCCATTCATCCTATCGGCTCACCACAGACTAAGGCTGGTCTTCAGTAATGACAAAATCATTGGAAAGCCCACATATATGTTGAAACTGAACAAAGCTCTACTCAATGATAACTTGGTTAAGGAAGAAATAAAGAAATTAAAGACTTTTTAAAATTTATAAAGATGAAAAAATGTGAAAATGAAGACACATCATACAAAAACTTGAGAAACACAATGAAAGCAGTGCTAAGAGGAAAATTCATAGCTCTAAGTGCCTACAAAAAGAAACTGGAGAGACCACACACTAGCAGCTTAACAGCACACCTGAAAGCTCTAGAACAAAAAGAAGCAAATATACCCAAAGAGGAGTAGACAGCAGGAAATAATCAAACTCGGAACTGAAATCAACCAAGTAGAAACAAAAAGGACTATACAAAGAATCAACAAAATCAGGACCTGGTTATTTGAGAAAATCAACAAGATTGATAAACACTTAGCCAGACTAAACAGAGGGCACAGAGACAGTATCAAATTAATAAAATCAGAACTGAAAAGGGAGATCTAACAACAGAAACCAAGGAAATTCAAAACATCAGATCCTACTACAAAATCCTATATTCAACAAACCTGGAAACTCTGGATGAAATGGGCAATTTTCTCGACAGATACCAGGTACCAAAGTTAAATCAGGATAAGATAAACCATCTAAACAGCCTCATATCCCCTAAAGAAATAACAGCAGTCATGAAAGTCTCCCCACTAAAAACAAACAAACAAACAAACAAAAAACAACAACAACAACAACAAAACAAAAACCAGGACTCAGGACTAGATGGTTTTAGTGCAGAATTCTATTAGACTTTCCAAGAAGAACTAATACCAATTCTTTATAAACTATTCCACAAAATAGAAACAGAAGGAACACTACCCAATTTCTTCTATGAAGCCACAATTATGCTCATACCTAAACCACACAAAACCCAACAAAGAAAGAACTTCAGACCAATCTCCTTTATAGATATTGATGCAAAAATAATCAATAGACTTCTCACAATCAGAATTCAAAAACACATCAAAACAATCATCCATCATGATCAAGTAGGCTTTATCCCAGGAATGCAGGGATGATTCAATATTCAGAAATTCATCAATATAATCCAATATATAAACAAACTCAAAGGAAAAAAACCACATTATCATCTCTCTAGATGCTGAGAAATCATTTGGGAAAATTCAACACCCTTTATGTTAAAAGTCTTGGAAAGAACAGAAATTCAAGGCTCATACCTAAACATAGTAAAAGCAATATACAGCAAACCAGTAGCCAACATCAAACTAAATGGAGAGAAACTTGAAGCAATCCCACTAAAATCAGGGACTAGACAAGGCTGCCCACTCTCTCCCTACCTACTCAATATAGTACTGGAAGTCCTAGCCAGAGCAATTAGACAACAAATGGAAGTCAAAGGGATACAAATTGTAAAGGAAGAAGTCAAAGTATCACTAGCTGCAGATAACATGCTAGTATACTTAAGTGACCCAAAACTTCCAACAGAGAACTCCTAAACCTGATAAACAACTTCAGCAAAGTGGCTGGATATAAAACTAAGTGAAACAAATCAGTAGCCTTCCCATACTCAAAGGATAAACAGGCTGAGAAAGAAATTAGGGAAATGACACCCTTCACAATAGTCACAAATAATATAAAATACTTTGGTGTAAATCAAACCAAGCAAGTGACAAATCTGTATGACAAGAACTTTAAGTCTCTGAAGAAAGAAATCAAAGATCTTAGAAGATGGAAAGATCTCCCGTGCTCATGGACTGGCAGGATTAATATTGTAAAAATGGCCATCTTGCCAAAAGCAATCTACAGGTTCAATGTAATCCCCATCAAAGTTCCAACTCATTTTTTTATAGAGTTAGAAAGATCAATTTGCAAATTTATTTGGTATAACCAAAAACCCAGGATACCAGAAACTATTTTCAACAATAAAAGAACTACTGGTAGAATCACCATCCTGGATCTCAAGCTGTACTCAAAGCAATAGTGATAAAAAAAACTGCATGGTATTGGTACAGAGACAGGCAGGAAGATCAGTGGAATAGAATTGAAGACCCAGAAAAGAACCCATATACCTATGGTCTCTTGATCTTTGACAAGGGAGCTAAAACCACTCAGTTGAAAAAAGACAGTATTTTCAACAAATGGTGCTGGTTCAACTGGAGGTCAGCATGGAGAAGAATGCAAATTGATCTATATTTATCTCCTTGTACAAAGCTCAAGTCCAATGGGCTCAAGGACCTTCACATAAAACCAGATACACTGAAACTAATAAAAGAGAAAGTGGGGAAGAGCCTCAAACACATGGGCACAGGGGAAAAGTTAATGAATAGTCTAATGAATAGAACACACATGGCTTATGCTCT
Organism: Arvicanthis niloticus; assembly: GCF_011762505.2. Classification (NCBI taxonomy): domain Eukaryota; kingdom Metazoa; phylum Chordata; class Mammalia; order Rodentia; family Muridae; genus Arvicanthis; species Arvicanthis niloticus. The sequence goes on along the minus strand of NC_047668.1, from coordinate 9,519,398 downwards.
AAAAACAAGAGTTGACAAATAGGACCTCATAAAATTGCAAAGCTTCTGTAAGGCAAAGGACACTGTCAATAAGACAAATGGCCACCAACAGATTGTGAGAAGATCTTTACCAATCCTACATCTGATAGAGGGCTATTATTCAAAATATATAAAGAACTCAAGAAATTAGACTCTAGAAAAATCTAATAACCCTATTAAAAAATGAGGTACAGAGCTCAACAAAGAATTTTCAACTGAGGAATACTGAATGGCCAAGAAGCACCTAAAGAAATGTTTAACATCCTTAGTCATCAGGGAAATGCAAATCAAAACAACCTTGAGATTCTACCTCCCACCTGTCAGAATGGCTAAGATCAAAAACTCAGATGACAGCAGATGCTGGCAATAGTGTGGAGAAAGAGGAACACTCCTCCATTGTTGGTGGGATTTTAAGCTGATAATGAAGAGCTCCAAACTCTGGAGATCCTTCCTCAAGCCTCAGGACATTGCGGCCACCCAAAGATCACAAGAAACCATACCTGGATGCAATCAGCAGAGGTTTATTAGGGAAAGCGCTGGCAGCCGTCGGTCTGACCAGGTACTTGCGCTGGAGTCAAGGTCCGACCTCCTCGGCCAGTCCTTGGAGGGTTTTAAAGGGAAAAACCACAAACCAGGGGAGTGGGAAGGGGGATGAGGGGTTGTCAAAGATACAAAACATGAAAACAGTGGAACAATTCAGAGGTACTCACTCTAAATGATTAGTGTCATGTGGAAATCGCCCTGCATTCTTCTCAAAAATGTGGTTTTTACCATGCCATTGTGCCCTATCCTGCCATTTCAGATTACTATCTTTACTTTTTCCAGCTATAGGGCTATAGCCCCACCTAGGTGGTAGCATCTTTATCTGTAATCAGGAATGTCTTCCTGCCTTGAGCTTCTCCTGTGGGAGCCTGTGGGAGCCTGTGGGAGCCTGTGGGAGAGGCTTGAGGAATGTAATCCAGCAAGTGTCCTTCACCTGGAATGTGAAGGCCTGAAATCTTATTTTCAGTTCCGCGTTCTGTAAGGCGAAAAATCCACACATATTTCATAAAATGGCCTTTATAATTTTTCACCCTACAATACAACCACTCTGGAAATCAGTCTGGCGGTCCCTCAGAAAATTGGACATAGTATTACCTGAGGATCCATCTATATCACTCCTGGGCATATACCCAAAATATGTTCCAACATATAACAAGGACACATGCTCCACTATGTTCATAGCAGCCTTATTTATAATAGCCAGAAGCTGGAAAGAACCCAGATATCTTTCAACAGAGGAATGGATACAGAAAACGTGGTACATTTACACAATGGAGTACTACTCAGATATTAAAAACAATGAATTCATGAAATTCTTAAGCAAATGGATGGAACTAGAAAATATCATGCTGAGTGAGGTAACCCCATCACAAAAGAACACATATGGCATACACTCACTGATAAGTGCATATTAGCCCAAAAGCTCACAATATCCAAGATACAACTCATAGACCATATGAAGCTCAAGAAAAAGAAAGACCAAAGTGTGGGTGCTTTGGTCCTTCTTAGAAGGGGGAACAAAATACTCATGGGAGAAAATTCTGAGACAAAGTGTGGAGCTGAGAGTGGATGTGGAGCCATTTGGAGACTGCCCCAACTGGATTATCATCCCATGTGCAATCACCAAATGCTAACACTGTTGTGGATGCCAGGAAGTGCATGATGACAGGAGCCTGATATTCATGTCTCGTGAGAGGCTCTGACAGAGCCTGACATATACAAATGCATATGCTTGTAGGTTAACATTGAACTGATTAGGCAGTCTCCAATGGAGGAGTTATAGAGGAGACTGAACGAGTTGAAGGGACTTGTGGCCCCATGTGGAGATCGAAAATACCTACCAATCAGAGCTCCCAAGGTCTAAACTTCCAGTCTGGGAACACACATGGAGGGACCCATGGCTCCAGCTGTATATGTAGTGGATGATGGCCTTGTTGGGAGAGCAGAGCCTTGGTCGAGTGAAGGCTGGATGCCCCAGTGTTGGGGAATTCCACTGCAGGGAGGCAGGAGTGGGTGGATGGGTGGGGGCACACCTTCATAGAAGTAGGAGGAGGGAGAGGATGGGATAAGGGTTTTCTGGGTGGGTGGGGGGAATGAGGAAAGGGGATACCATCCAAAATGTAGATAAATAAATTATCCAATAATAATAATAATAATAATAATAGCAGATAATGAAACTGTCTATTGCAGTCAAACATAATAATAATAGTTGACTTTTTGTCAACTATTTAATATTACCTATGTTACTGGGATTCCTTATAATCCTCAAGGAGAAGGGATTGTGGAAGGGGCCCATGGGACTTTAAAATAATATCTTCATAAAATAAAAAGGAGGAGGTATATCCCCATATACCACAAATTTATTTAAATCATGTTCTTTTATTTTAATTTTTTAAAAATTTGGATGCCAAGGAACTTTCTGTTGAATGTCTATGGTGCTCTACAACTAGGCATACTTATGCATAGGTGAAAGGGAAGGATCTACTTACTGGCATAAGGCATGATCCTGATCAGGTATTATTAAATATGGGGAGGGCATGTTTGTGGGTTTTTTTTTTTTTTTGCAGGATGCTGAAGGAGCATGGCAGCTGCCAGAGTGATGGGTGAGACATGCTGATGCCAGGACAAAGAATGATGCTGACCTGTGAGCTTGCTGAGTGCCCTGACAATGGTGACTGGGAAGCTGTATTAGACATATGTTCCTGACCCACCTTTGCTTGCCTATATCCCAGATGGGACTAGGTGCCTTGCTTCAAGTTTTTAGACCCTGTGGAACAGAGAATCAAAAAGAGAAGTTATAATGACTCTTGTATTTTTCTTAAATGTGACCAGTTATTCGGACTCAATCATGGACTGTTCTAGAAATCAATCCAATATTGGAAATAACAGTCTTCATTTAGAAGGCTAGTTCTGGACATTTTCAGAGATATATTTGGAAGTTAGCTGCAGTTCTCTATGATGTTATGTTAGGAAGAGATAAAGTTGGAACAGGATCTGGATTTCAAACAAGTGTTAGTACATGTGTTAAGGTTCTTTTAATTGTCAAATGAAAATTACTTTGTTTCTTCTACAGTATTTAATGTAAGTTGCATTGATTGTAAACTTTCTAATTGTGTTAGTGTGTTAAAACCTGGTATGTCTGTTAGGGAGGTCTATCAACCAGCTTTTGTTTTATTGCTCTGAGTATTACAGAACCTTTGTATTCTGAAAAAAGCTTGCAAGTACTGGAAGAAATGAGTCAGGTTTTGAGCAGAAGCAAGAGGGTAGTGGGCTTGATTATTGCTGGTATAACAGCTTTAATTACATTAATTGCTAGCACCACTGCTTCTGCAATTGCTTTGACACAAGAAATTAAGACAGCTACTTTTTAAAATCACTTAGCAAAAAATTTGACTAATGTGTTGAATATACAAGAGAATTTAGATAGGTGTTTGGAACAATGGATGCTCTTTAACATATCTAAATTAATGGAAGGAGGTTCAGAGTTTAAGAGTAAGGAGCCATCTTGAGTATCATGCCAAATACTATTGGATATGTGTTACTTCTAAAATTGACAATGATCGTCATTGTAATTAGGAAAAAATTTAAAGAGACTTGCAGTGCATTTGATATAATTCTAACACCTCTCTGGATGTTTTAACTTTGCATAGTGAGCTTATGAGTTTAAAGAATGCTGCTCTGTGCATTGATGTGGTGGATACTGCTGATAAAATTACCCATGGCCCAAGGTCAGTATTTTTATCTCTGTCAAGTTTCATGAATGGCATATATAGCCTGATCATGCTAGCCCTTTTTGTCCTGGGAATACTTTTATTTCTGCCCATAATGTTAAAGCTTGTTTTTAATAACATCAGTATATTGGCAGTCAAAGTACATATCTTGAAACTGAAAATGGACCTCCTGAGAGTTATTAAATTACCAGACTGGCAAGTCAAGGACTGGTAAGATTCTGCACAGAGTCTTACCAATCTAAGACAGATGTGCATTGCTTTTGATAATGCATATTCCATGATGGGTAAGAAAGGCATCCTTGTCAGAACAACCTAAGATAGACTCAGTCTTGTTTATGAAATAAAAAAGGGGTAGAGGCAGAGAGCTTTTGGGACTGCTTGGCAAGAATCTGACATTTGCCAAGGACAAGAAAATGGTCTTTAGGCAGGAATCTGACATTAACCTAGAACAAAAAAGTAATTTCAGGCAGGAATCTAAATCTGGGCTGCGGGGGGGGTGGGGGGGTGGGGGTGGGGTGGGGGGGGGACTCTCAGGGGGAGTCCAACACCGCCAGCGGAGGGTCCCACATTCTGCAGCCGCTTGTGGCTGCCTCAGGAAGGTTTAGGCCCAAAGGCTGGGAATCTGGCAACAAGACCAGAAGACACATGGAGTCCAGTTTTCCAAAGCTTTTATTGTTCATGGCATGGTGGATGGGTGTAGATGGTTCGTGCTACCCCCAAAAGCCAGGCTCCCCTGGCTTTTATAGGGAGGGGGAAGAGGGGAGGGAATAACTTAATTAGCTAAGTCCCCAGCTTTTAGATAACTCATTAATATTTAAATCTCTGGAGGTGGAGACCTCTACTTGTATTCTGTGATTGATGGTGCAGGTTAAATGGCGTTACCTCTTCCAAGGTGTCCAAGGCCTGACATTGGGCTAGAACAAAGAAGTAATTTCAGACAGGAATCTAAATCTTAGACTAGAACAAAGAAGTAGGCTTCATACATGAATATGACTTTAGGTTAGAACAGGGAAGTAAGCACAGATATTTTGGTCATCCTGATAAGCCCTTAGAAATAGTGATCAAGGAAGTTTGTTTATTGCCTTGCTTGTCCTTTGACTATTTGTGTTTATTGTCTTGGTTGTTCCTTGACTATTTGCATCTATTGTGTTGCTAGTTCCCCAACCTAGAACTGACCTTAATACTTGCATGCAGTTAAAATAGGATAAAAGCAAAAAGGAGGCAGGGTGGGATAGCGGGTTTCTGGGGGGTGGGGTGGGGGATGGGGAGAGGGGAATGACATCTGAAATGCAAATAAACAAAATATCCAATAAAAATGAGTTTAGAGGGGTGGGAAACAGTAATCAGGATATTTAAACAAAGAAATCTATTTTCAATAAAATTAATAAAAAAAAAAAGAGAAAAACACACACAGACACACACACACACACACACACACACACACACACACACACACACACACAAGCTGCAATGAGAGAGTGAATCCAAACCACATTTACAAGAAATTCCTGGATTAATGCTTTGGCTCATCGCAAATGTGTGTGGGGGTTTTTTTGGGGGGGGGGGATTTATTTTTTAATACATTTCTGTTTTGCAGTGCTCTCTTACTAACTTACTATCCTAAAGCTGAAATCCAAATAGAATATAACCAACTGACACCTTATTTCAAATATGTATGGGCATTGTTGCAATTTCTGTTGTGCTTTTAGTGTTGGTAGGGCACAGGAAAGCTCCAATTTGCATATCAAACACCAAACCAAACTCCAGGGCTGAAGAGTGGAGGAGATGCAGGAAGGAATGGCAGGAAGAAACGTTCACATTTCCTTCCACTCTGATCCTTTAGCCAGTTCTGTAACCACAAAGGCACAGCAGAGTACTTGTGCTGATCCCTGCCCCCAACTTTTCCAAACACTGCCTGGCTAGCATCAGTGATTTGATATCCTGGGTACATTTTAGTGTGTGTGGATGTTTTAGTTGTCAAAATGGTTGGTGAAACCCATCTGACATTTATATTGTGGATATTAGAAATGCCCAAGATCCAAATGGGTAAAAATAATGCCATTTCTCTAGCATGGATTTTAATGGATCCCGGAAGACCTTGAAAATGGAGGTGAAACTTGTTTTGAGTTTCTGACCTAGAATCTAACTTTTTACATGTAAACATAGCATATTCTCTGTATCCTGTCAAGGAATACAGCCACGGGGTTTTACAGGTGTTAAAATTTACAGGGATCAATAGTTGTACCTTGGGAGAAATTTTGTTTTCTTCAGGACTTTGAAAAAGTTGTTCACTGTCTAGAAAGTGATGTGCCAAGAGGAAGTTCCTTCAGGATTCCACTTCCTAATGCGCACGTCAATCTAGGATTGTTGCAGTGATGGCCTGGATAATGTACACAGAACTCGAGTGTCTGACGGCCTTTTAGTATTTCGTAGCAGAGCAGTGCTCAAACATCATCAGTTTAGAGTGCATGCTATTTTACTTGAACTTAATTCTCAGATATCCTCCCATTTAGTATAGATGGTAAGGCTTGTTCATACATATTTGAAATAGTGTGTCAGTTGGTTATATTATATTTGCATTTCAGCTTTAGGATAATAAGAGACCATTGTAAAGTATCTGTTAAAACAATAACAAAAGCAAACAGAGGCCTTGGGTCTGACAGGGTGGAGAAACACTGGATAAGATGAGCTTTGGGGTTGCTCTTGTTGTCAGTCATCAAGGATTGTCTTCAAATAATCTGATGAAAGCACACGATCTCTACATAGGCCTAAGATTTTTGCCATATTCTAACTGGAGAAGAGAACCTAGTTGAAAACACTGATGAATGATGAGAAGGTGATGTGGAGGAGAATGTGGACTGAGAGCCGTGGGGGAAACTCTGACATCATCTCCTTTTCTTCCAGTTCTTAAATGCTGAGGTCACTGTGAGTGCACTTCCATATGTTTCTGACTAGACTGCTCAGCTCTAATGACCCCTCCTCCATGTCACTCACTCTGAGGCCCTTGGAACACTGTGGAAGACGCTGGCAGAAAAACTGTCAGAACAGGACCATAATTCAAAGGCTCACCCCTAGTGATCTACTTCTGCCAACTGGGTGATACCTGCTAAGGATGTACAGGTTCTTCCCAAACAGCTAGTAGCTGAGGAACACACACATTGAAAACATGAGCCTCTGGGGTCATTTCAAATTCAAACAACCATCCCTCAGCTTGGATCTTTCTGATTTTTTTTTTTTTTTTTTTTTTTTCATGATTAGATTGAGGTTAAGGACTTAGAGAAGACAGAGGCCTGGCATCCTTTCCAGAATGTGCTGTTTGGTGGATGGATAAAGGGCGCAGACTTCTGAAGAGCTAACCTTGATTGTTAGGTCCTTCACTGACGCCCTTGCTTCATCCTGTACTCTAGGTATATTTATGATATTTCTTTGTCCTCCCCTGGCTATTTTTCACCACGATTGTGGATCTTACTGGTAGTATCCGTTTTGTGTTGCTATAGTCACTTTCTCCTCCCACTCCATCTACAGTGTGTTTCCTTTCATTTTCTAGATTATAACATAATTACATCATTTCTCCCTTCTCTTTGCTTCCTCCAATCGTCCCACATACCTCGTCTTGCTATCTTTCAAATTCATGTCCTCTTTTTTCATTAATTGTTGTTACATACATATATGTAACACACACACACACACACATACACACACACACACACCACACCCCATAAACCTGTATGACTGTATAATTGTTACTTATGTGTATGTTTTCAGGGCTGACCACTACTATGAAAGATCTACTCTCTGTTCTTGGTCATTTATTTAGCTGATTCTTTCTATTATCACGGTGACCTCTGACTACTTATTTTATTCTCTGTGTTACAATTCAATTGTATCACTGTTATTTGTACTAATTTTTTTTTTTTTTTTCAGTTTTAGTCACTGTGCGCTTCCAAGTTAACTCAGTAAACTTTGATATTCTTTCGGCATGTGGCCACTCTTCTCATCCCCTCTTTTCTTTAAACCCTTTCTGAAGTTAAAGAATCCTAAGATGCCCCAGGATCATTTTGTACTCTTCCTCCTGCCTTGGATCAACAGTCACCACTTATTCATAGAAACCTACAATGAAGGAATGTTGTGTGTGAAGTTGAGAGGCTCAGGCTGGAGTTCTTCCTTCATTACTCTCACCTTATTTTTTTATTTTATTATTATTATTTTTTTTGATACAAAACTGTCTTACTGAAGCTGGAATTCAGTGTTTCCACCAGTCAAGCTGGCCAGCAAACTCCAGGGACCCTGGTCTCCACCTCTGTGCCATCTGGCCTTACTTTTACTTTTTTTATATGGGTGCTAGAGACCTGCACACAGGTCCCCATGCTGTACAGCAGACGCTTTACCAACAGAACCATCTTCAAGCCTCCGAAGGAGTATTTTATCCACATAGTTACAATCTGACAGGCCACGTAAGTAGCATGTATTTTGATTATTAGTCACTGATTTTGGACTGGAAAATTTTATTTTCTGGAGGAAAAAATGCTTAACTTTTTCTACTGTTGTAGGAAATTTCCAGATGGCTCTTTTATCCCACTCTTTCCTATCTGTAATTTTTATTTCTCTGTCTTAGAATTTTATTTGGATTGTGTTTCCTCATTCAGCAGCCACTAGTGTCTTCGTTCTAGTAGCCATGCAACTGAAAGGCTTGTGCCTTGTGAAAGTCCTATTATAATAATAGATTTTCTGTAAAACACAAACCAAGACCCCTTTTCTATAAAGAGACAGCTTCTAGTGCCCCTCCAGATGACTTCACCTATGCTGGTCTTCCCTAGGTGTGTTGGCAAGATGCTGGGCTTTATAAATTCAGCCTGGAGACAGGGCTGGGCTGGCTGTTAGCTGAGACTTGAGAATGCTGCTTTTAATTTGTGTGTTTTCAAGTGCACATACAAGCTATAGGGGTTCAAGAGATGTGGTGAACGAAGATAAAGGAGTGTGAATTATAAACAGGGAAAAAAAATCATCTCCTGGGAAGCAGATGTAAAAAAAAAAAAGTCGTGAAATGCTTACTTCTTGGCACGGGGCTGAGTTTACTGTTATTAATTACTCTCCTCACTCGTAGCTTTGGATGAGGACTTGTGATGAGAAAAGAAGAATCATGTTTTTTTTTTTTTTAATTTTTTCCCCCAAACTCTTTTTTTCTATTAATTTCTGATGAGGGGTATTTTACTAATGAACATTTGTTTAAGGATAGCTCTTTATTCTTTGAAAAGGTAAAGTAGTTTGACAGTGATATATATATATATATATATGTGGGAAGTAGCAGGAATGAAGGGTGACCCTTGCCCCTTGGAACTTCCCAAAGAATGACAAAAACAACTGGTAAGGTTCCATAGCTGCCACAGGACCAGGAGACTGAAATATAGAATATAAAGCTGTTTAGGCTGTTGTAGGGTTATAAATCTCCATATTTCATGCCATTGTGATATTTTCTGCAAGTTTTATGGTATTAGAAAAAGTGTTTTCTGTTAAATGCACACACATACATAATACATCCATATATACATACAAACATACATCCATATATACATACATACATACATACATATATACATACATACCATGGTATATTTATGTTTTGTTATTTTCAAGAATGTACTGATATGAAGAAATTGATATTTATTTCACCTTTTTTTAAAAAAAAAAATAGCTGTGGTTTTTAGAATCAATTTCTTACCATTCACTCATCTGGGCAATTGAATTATAGACTGCATTGAGGAAACAAGTAATGACCAGCTTTGATTATCCTACAAAAATAGTTCATTTTTTTCTTTAGTGCGAAGGCCCATCTTCTCCTAGTTCATATTGATTTCACAAACAAATTAGAAAGAGAGCAATAAGCAAATGACAAAGTAATCAAAACAAACCCAGGTGATTATAATTTGCCTCTTAAATCTTATGCTGCTCATGGCACACCACATAGGGAGACTTCTGGAATGTAAATAAGGCCTGTTTTGTTGAAAGTGTCTGACTCTGTCACTGTTCAGATTGCATCAACACACTGGGGGTAGGGCTGAGTTCAGATGGAGTTGTTATTTCTCTCCCGAGCTCTTGACTTTGAATGGCCTGAAATTGTATTTAAATAAAGCATTCAGTGAGGGAAAGGGTTTAAAAATCAATTCTACACATGTGCTTGTATTTTTTATCAACAGAACTTCTCTATAGATACATTATTTTGAAAGAACCACCCAATCGAGCTGAAACGACATTTGACATGTTTCCTGAGAAGATGCTGGCAGGATGCAAATGACTGTGCAGCAGCGGTTTAGGAATTCCGTCCTAGGCAGTGAGCTTCTTTCTTTCGGCTGAGAGATAGTCACAGACACGGTAATAAAACGTGTTCTTCTGCTTGTTATTTGTTTACGTCAGGAACTGTGGTCTCCCAGTGATTTTTTTTTTCTGGCCCATATTTAATATCTTTTTCAGCCTTCAGCAGAACCCAGTAATACAAAGATGCTCACAGAGGTGAGATGAGGCTGTTGGCTGTTGGCACAGACATTGGTGCTTTCAGTGGTAAGGAGACAGTGTTCAGGGGCAAAGGCTGAACATTGATCGGGTGACTACGTAAACTTAGGCTGTGGTCTTCTAGACCCGAGAAGACATTTCGGATATATCATAATGCCTTGGTTTCCCTTTATCTATAATTTAATTGGTTTCTATATAAGCCAAAATGATGTAATGAGGGTGTAGAATAATATTAGATTATGTATGCTACCATCAATAAACTGCTATCCATGACTAATATTTTGATTACATTGGGCTCACTTGATAACCCAAGATGATCTCTTCAGTGTTGTTAACACTGCCCCACCTCATTTTTAAAAGGATTTCATGATTTTTTTTTCCTGCCACTGTTAAGTTGGTGTGAGACTAAGGGGGATTCTGAAAATGGAATCTGGGGAGGTAGGCTACTTTTAGGACATTTAACTGAGAGAAAAATTTAAAGTCAACAGTAAAGAGACAAATAGTTAATAAGGAAGAAAACTCAAAGATCCTAGACAAGTCTCAAGACCCAGAACTCTTGGGATCAGGTGACCTTGATCCCACTAGGAGTCCTCCCAGTAGGAGTGCCATCTTCTCTGATCCGCTCACGTCATCCAGGTTTAGGGGCTCAATAGTGCCTTTTCTCTAATGCTCACTTCTCTTCGAGTTTCTACACTCACCTATTCCTTCATACTCCCTTTTCATCAGTTGTCCTCAGACTACTGTTAGATTACATTATCCTCTGATGTGCTGTTACTAGACAAAGAGAAATTGCAAAGCATGACTGTCAGCCAGATCCTCAAATGAGACATCAGTTTCGACAGGGAGCACTACCCGAGAGAATTAGTTACTGGTGTTAGTTTACCAGGTGCTGTTGGCTGAATAACAGACCCCAGATGTCTCCAACAGAACTTTGTGGTTTTTAGCTTAAAGAGTGGAAGGGAATTTGCAAATGTGGTTAAATTAACAGCATTGAAAAGAGAAGATCATCTTGGGTCATCAAGTGAGCCCAATGTAATCCAAAGAGCTTTCACAAGCTGGGGATGTCACAGGGTGAGGACAGAGGAGTCCTTGCTGCAAGGTGTCTGGAGTCCCAGTATATAGCACATCATCTGCTAAAGGCCAGGAAATGGACTGTGCCCTCTGTCCTCCAGAATGAGAGCTGGCATTTTGCTTTAGAGCTACAGAGTATAAATTCTTGTATTTTAAGTCAGGAAGGTTGTAGTAATTTGCTGGAGTAGCAGAAGTTAACATGCTGGGCAGGACGGTTGATAATTGGTTCATTTTCATGGATGGATTCATTTACATTAAAAAAAACCTATGATCTTCTATATAACTATAGAGAATAGCATGATGAATTATCTTCAACGGAGGCTTTTAGACCTCTCCTAGGACTCTGTGACTTTACACATGTACTGAGTTATCAGCATTCTTTGTGGCATTTCAGCATGTGACTCTCCTGTCTCTAGTGTGAGAAATTCAGAGTCTTGTCAGTCCTTGGTGGGGTCAGAGCCAGCTTTTCAGTATCAAAGCTAAAAGTCCCACTCATTTGTCTTGGAAACATACTTTGATGGGGTGACAGTCCAGGTTCTCCCCGTAGGTGCTCTAGGCCATTACTTATAATCAGAGACTGCACCGTAGACAGCAGCATGCAGTTCCCAGACTAGACCAACCAGGGCACGGTGTGTATTTGGGACTGAAACCTCCACTGTAGTACTTTACAGCATTTCACTGTGTGGCTTGGAGTTTTATTGAGAACAGTATAGCTTACAGCTAAATTTTCCAGACGGTGAATGACGTTAACAAAGTGTCAGTGCTTTAAATTAAACAGTTCTTTTATGTTGCTTGAAGCTAAAAACCATGGTTAATACATATGTTCCCGTTCTATCCTTATTGTGTTAGCTTTGACCTTAGGAAACCCTCACTTCTCACTTCCATCTTGACTGCATGATAGCTGTGATTTCAGGATTACACATAGACCTATATCTTTGAATCTTTGAGGGAGAAGAGATCTCTAAAACCCCGCACACTGCACACCCTTCTCTCTCTCTCTCTCTCTCTCTCTCTCTCTCTCTCTCTCTCTCTCTCACACACACACACACACACACACACACACACACGAAAGCACATCTCTTTATTTCAAGCCACACAACCACACAACAGACTTTTCTTACCCTTAATAATCTAGAAAGGAATTTCATAGTAGTATGTTACACTTACCCCTGGCCAGGGAAAGGACATTACCATGGATATGATTTTATCAAGTAGATAAAATCACACATTTTTTTTTTTTTACAGAGAAGCAAGGTGAGAATGTATGTAATAAAATGCACCAATACTGCTGGTCACAAATGAAGATTATAAACAGCTTTCACACTGCCCAAGGCATATTTGGGAGCACTCAAAGAAAAACTTGTAATACTTGTAATGAAATCCCATTGCAATCTTTATAGGCCAATTGAAACAAAATATTTACATGCAGGGTCTAATATTGCTATATTAGAAACTACTCTGGGAGATATTCAATAGACTGGGTTAGAAATCACCAAAGAGGAATGATTTCAAATTTGAAATAAGAGAAAATAGTGTACCCAGTGGGGTAGTTCCTTAGAGAGAAATGAGTAAGAAACCTATTTGTTAAATATGGCATTATATCATAGAGGGCTGGTGACAAAGGGACTCTAGAAAGAATGACTCTATTACACTCTGTCCTAGGGATGGGAGTTCAGAGCTATTGGAACCAAGTTGTTTTTGTCAGGGGAGCCGTCTACCTAGCTGAATTTCCTGCTGTTGCTTTCTCTTAGGTCATAACTTAATGTTAAATGGTTGGCAAGTTAAAGACTAAATAGTAAAAGATATCTGTCCTCATAAAGAGCTATTGAAACCAGTGAGAATAAAGGCTCGGGAAGCCCCCAGGCTCGACTATTTGCCACGATTGTGTGAAAGGTGGATTGGTTTTTCATGTTCTTCTGAGTCACTCAGCTCAGTGATTTTTAACTTAATGGGCATCTTTTTAATTGGCTGACATTGCTGTTCAAGGGCTTCACCTGGAAGTCTAGCATAGGAAACTGGCAGAGGCTGAAATAGATCAGTGGAATGAAGAGATTCAACCTTGTCTGCTTTGCATGTGGATAACCCTTCTTTGATCTTCTTGCTGACCAAAAAAATGTGAGAGTTAAAGCAATGATAAAAGCAGTTATGAATTTTATAAAAATATAGTAATTAAAAATAGAAATGATGACTAAAGACCAATTAGGTGAATGTACACATTTGTGAATAATGTCCATGTGGAGTGAGTGAAGTCCAAGGGATTAAGAGGTCCAGGGCATAAGCCACATTGGTAGTTATTGGTTAGAAGTTGTTAAATGAGTAAATGGATAAAACATCTCTCAAAATCCCTTCTTCCAATAGGTCCTACTGCTACTTTCCTGTCTTTTAAAATACACCTTCACTTATTTCATGTGTGTGTATATCTGTACATGTATATATCTGTGACACATGTGACACATGTGTGTCCTCACGATTCAGAGGACAACTTGTGGGGAGTTGGGTCTCTCCTTCCACTATGTGAGTTCTAGGGATAGATTTAATGTGTCAGACTTGGTGGCCAGCACAGTTATTTCTGAGTCATCTCATTGCCCCACTTAAAAAAAGAAGCCTCACTGAGTTTAACTAAAGATGCTTGCATGAGCATGTTTGTAGGGCTATTTGAGTGTCTGAGCAATTTTCCAGTGGCTATACTACTGAAGAAAATCACACTGCTTCTTCTAGCAGCCATTACCTGTCAATAGTACCTCAGGGGTGTGTCTGCAACTGCCCTTCCACCCATGGTGAAATGTTTATAGGCTGTATGTATATGGTGCAGATTTCATGCAGGTGACTGTGGCTGCTGTGAGCTCACGGGTACAACAGCCACATCATGTCTAGATGAGTGTCATTTTAAAAATGACATATATTTTATTATTTATGTGTATGTCTTAGTTAGGGTTTAACTGTGGGAACAGATACCATGACCAAGGCAACTCTTATAAGGACAACATTTAATTGGGGCTGGTTTACAGGTTCCTGTAATCATCAAGGAACATGGCAACATCCAGGCAAGCCAGGTGGAAGAGGATCTCAGAGTTCTACATCTTCATTTGAAGGCTGCTAGCAGAATACTGGCTTCCAGGCAGCTAGGATGAGAGTCTTAAAGCCCACACCCACAGTGACACACCTACTCCAACAAGTCTACACCTTCTAATAGGGCCACTCCCTGGGCCAAGCATATTCAAACCATAACAGTGTATGGGTGTTTTGCCTGCATGTATTCATGTACACTAGGTCTATGTCTGGTTACCTTAAAGGTCAGAAAAAGGTGTTGGATTCCCTGGAATTGGAGTTATTGAAGGTTGGCAGCTGTTGTTTGGGGACTGAGAATAGAACCAGGGTCTTCAACAAGAGTATCAAATGTTTTTTAACCTCTGACCCAACTACCTAGCATCAGAGGACAGTGTTTCAAGCATTCCTTTTCATTCTTTGGTTGTTAAATTCTTTTTATCCCCTCTACCAAGATGTTCCCTGATCCTTGGAGATATTTCAGAGGTTGGAGGAGGGTGACAGAGATGTTTCCCTGTTTAGGGCTGAAATCAAGGATTACTTTAATCTTGTTCTAAAGATTCCAGAAACTTAAGGATGCTTAAAGATTATTGACAAAGATTCCTTTGAAAGAAATAGATGAGAAAATTATTTAGAATATAAATTCTTTCTATGGTATAAATAATTATGTGACCCAAGTTTATATGTTCAAGTATTAATCCTCAAAGATAATTGAAGTTTGAGGAGTGATTAGGTCATGAAGTTAGAGTTCCCATGGGTGATAGTATTCTTACTGAAGAAATCCAGGAGAACTTGTACCTGGAAGGTATCATCGATAAGACAGAAAATGGGTTATCATCATAAACTAAATATACTGGTACCTTGATCTGGGACTCAGCCTCTCGAGTGGTGAAATTTAAATTTATATCCATAAACTATCCTGTTTGTGAGCTATCATCATAGAAGTTCAAAGGGCAAAGTCAGTTTAAAGAATGGCTGGAGGATCAAGCTACTGGAAGTAGTTTAAGGGGTATGGCTGAGCTAGAAGGATCTCTAGGTTTCTGTGTAGAAGTGAATTGAGATTTCCTGTTAATTGATGAGAAGTTGAGGGTATATATAGGCTGCATGTTGTACATATATGTATACACACACAGAGAGTGCATGCTTTCCTTTTGAAGCAGAGGTTTGTTTCATTTTCTGAGACTAAAGACAGAAGTAGCAACTCAAGAGAAATTATCATCTAAGGCCATTGATTGTTATGGTTTGGATCTGAAGTATCCCCTCAAAGGCATATGTGTTGAAGATTTAGGTCCTAGCTGGTAAAATTGCTATTGAGAGGTGCTAAGATCACAAGAGCCCTGACCTAAACAATGAAGTGACTCTATTGATAGATTTATAATAAAATGGCATTATTGGGAGGTAATTAAAAAGTAAGAAGTAGGACCAGATTAAGATAATTGGGTCAATGGGGAATGGTTTTGAGAGGTATCTTGACCTTGACTTCTTCCTGTTTCTGCCTCCCTGCACCATGCAGATGCATCTCTGGGTGCTCACTTTACCATATTTCTGCCTGCTTCATCTCCATAGCAAAAGAGCCAATTACCATGGACTGAAGTCTCTGAAATCATGAACTAAACAAATCATTCCTTTAATCTATTTTTCTCAGGCATTTGTCACAGTGATAAAAAGTCAGAATTCCTTGGTGTTACATACTCAGTGACTTGCTGAACATAAATTTATGATGACATCAGTCTGACTTATAATGTTTTGTGGATTCCTCCAGCAATAACATGGTCCCTAAGGAAGAGAATCAAGAGATTCATGTTTGAGTTCATGCCTGTTTAGTCTCAATAAGTTTAAGAAACAGGAAAAAAGGTGCAAAATGTTCAGATTATAAAAATGATAAAATATAAACAGGGTAAGGAATAAAATGAAAAATATGTAGGCAGGAAAAGGCAGAATTTCTGAAATGATTGATGAGCAAGAGTTAGCTGGGCAAAGAGAAATATAGAAAACTGTGGACAGAGAGTGCTAAGTTTGAAGCTATGATTTTCAAGTCTTAGTATGTTTATAGTTATGAAGGTTAGGGTGTAACAGAAGATAAGTGCCTAGAAAAACAGATAGCCATGATGTAGTACCTTTAATTCTCACAGGATAACAAAAAATGGGATAGAGATGACTACTAGATAAGTCCTAGCTCAATACTCTTCTAAATTAGGAATATGTGTAGACGGTGATAAGGAAGGCTAGAACATGGCATAGTTAATACAATAGTATTTTTAAAGGGTATGGGTGGTTGTCATGTGGAATAAGTAAGAAGAAACAGATGATTCTGAATCCTGGCTGTGTGTGATACAGTAATGTGTCAACCTCCCATTGACAGTCATGTACACTTCACAGGGAGAGAGTTTGTGGTTCAAATGAGGGTATGAGGGTCCTCTTCTTGCATTTCTATGTGCTATTCCTGAGCCTTGGTTTCTATACCCATGGATTTGATTGTAATGAAAACAATAGCAGAGCCAGACCTTAGCTCAACACCGTCTCTTCATTCTTTCTAGACATGTATAGCCTACTATTCCTGAACCATTTCAGTTGGTTACTACAGACATGCTAGTTTCCATTTCCAAAGATAAGTTAATTTCTAACTTGTCTTCACAATTACACAGCTCTGCAAATGGGTCTCTATCTACTGATTGTTCATGTGCAACCCCCCCCCCCCGCAAGTCTATGCTGTCTGTTTCATAACTGCATTCAGTCTTTCATAAGACCTTGTCAGCTTTATTTATCGAATCTGCTCAATAGCACAAATGCTCTTTCTTTTCTAGTATTATTTTATTAATTTTAATTGCATGTATGTGTGTGTCTGAGTGTGGGTATGCGGGTATGAGTGCAGGTACCTTTAGAGGCCAGAGGTTCTGGATTCCTCCTGGAGCTGACATTACAGGTGGTTGTGGGAGCTGTGAACTAAACTCAGAGTCTCATGCTCTGTACATCTAGACAGTTCTTAATGTCAGAGTGATGTTTGAAAAAGGAAAATCTGGTCACCTTGCTATCCTGCTTGAAACTATGTGTGACTTCCTAATTTGTTTGAGATAAATTCTAAACCAGAATTGCTCAAAAGTTCAAATCTCTGCAAAAAGTAGAAAGATGTTGAAAAAGGAAAAACATTCCATGCTTATGGATTGATTATTGTAAAAGTGACAATTAAACCAAAACCATTTACACATGAAACTTCAATCAAAATCCCAATCCCATTCTTCACAGAAGTAGAAAAAATTCTAAAATTCATCTGAAAACACAAAAGCCCTCAGATGGCTAAAATAAACTTGAACAAAGAGAACAATGCTGGACTGATTAACATCCTAGACTTCAGAATATATTTCAGGGCTATAGTAATAAAAATAATATGATAGTATCACAAAACAGACGTGTAAGCCAATGGAACAAAACTGAACATCCTAATATGAATACATGTAACTACAGACATTTAATATTTGACAAAGATACCAAAAATAGCTGTAGATAATCTTTAACAAATGGCTCTATGAAAACTGGATGTGCACTTGTAGAAGAATGAAATTAGACCAGCATCTGTTATTTGCACATAAACCTAATTCCAACTTCAAACGGATCAGAGACCAAACTGTCAAACCTGAAATACTGAAACTTATAGAAGGAAACGTAGGCACTATAGAGGTGTAGGAAAACATGACATAGGTGTAGGAAAGGGACTTCTGAATAGGATTCAATTTGCCCAAGAATTCAAGGCATCAATTTACAAGTGACACCTCGTGACATTAAAAAGCTTCCCAGTTGAAGAGTCAACTTCATGAAGAGGAAGATCAGATGGTTAACATTAAGAATACCTAATGAACTCTGTAAATGAATTGTTTTTAATATAAATATATGCAGTGAATTAATCCGGTGTCTGTATTTTTTTTTTTTTACCGTATGTTAGTCCCTCAAAAACCACATAGAGAACCAAGATTCATTTTAGGTAACACCTCAATAATGAGCAGTTAAATGCTTAACATAAACAACCTTCTATGTTAGTCTGGCTACTCCCCAGCCTTATCCTATGATACATGCAGGTTATTATTGACCTGGCTCTTTGGACTTCAAGTGGGTTTCCACGATCTCTCTCTGGACCCCTTTGTCATAGCTCCAAATCCTCCATCCTCACAGATCTGAATCTCTCTCTCTTCTTCCCTCGTCAGGTTGTCAGACTTCCCATCCTATTCTCCAGTCTGTGTACCCACTGCGTGATCAGTATTTATTGATAAAGCAGAGAATAATGGTAAAAATAGTTTATACAAACAAGACAGGAGATTCTTGGTACAAGCATTACAATGCCATGTCTGGATTGAAACAAGATATGAGGATAGAGAAAAGGCATTTGAATAACATAAGGGTAAACTTGATACATAGTGTACAAAACCATTATGCCTACAGAACTCATAAAACAGAGTCAACAAACAAACAAATGACCTATTAAAAATGAACTCTGGATATAGGGTTCTCAAAAGAAAAGAAAAAATGGCTGAGAAATAACACCCTCCCCCCCCCCCGCCCCCAACTATCATCCTACCTATTAGGAAAATGCAAATCAAAACAACTTTGAGATTACATCTTACCTGAGGCAGAATGGTAGATATCTCTGAAACAATGGACAGTAAATGTTGGTAGAATGTTAGAAAAAGAGAACCTTCACTCACTGTTAGTGGGATTGCAAACTGGTATAGCCATTATGGAAATTTTGGTGAAGAAGTCTCAGAAAGATAAAAATATCTACTATATGGCTCACCTGTACCACTCCTTGGCAAATGCCCTAAGTATTTGGCACCCTACTCCACAGATAGTTGCTCAGCCGTGGTCATTGCTGCTCTATTCACAATACCTGAGACACAGAAATGATGCCCTACAATTGATGCATGGGTAATGAACATGTGGTATGTATACACTACGGAACACCATTTAGCAGCAAACATTAAAACAGTGCTGGGAAAGGAACGGAACTACAAGAGACTATTATTGAGTGACGTCGGCAGACTCAGAAACACAAACATCACATCCTCTCTATCATCTCTGTCTTCTAATTCCAAATCTTCAGATATGAGTATACAACCTGGAGTAACCACAGAAACCAGGGAAGTAAAGAAAACATGGCTGGTAGCAATTGAGAGGAGAATAACAGGGTGAAAGTGATTTTAAAATGGAAATAAAAATGGGGGGGGGGACTTAACTAGGGAGGGAAGAAGGAGATCAACATAGAAAGAAGAAAAAATAAAAGTAAGAATGTCTGAAAAAGGAAACATTATTATTTACTTAAAATTACATATAAACATATGCATATACATATATACATACACACATGCACATGCACTTACACATACACATGTATGCATATACACATAGATTAGTTTAAATGCAAATTTCTCAGCTGGACTGTCAATGCTTTCCACAAAAGTTATAGACCATACACCAGAAACCTCAATACTAGGCATGAGAAGGCCTCTTTCAAGTTATTGATCTGGGTTGCCCAAGAGACTTTCATGGCATATAGCCTATTGCTATCACTCTTGATTGCCTCCAGAGGTCAAAGGTTAAGTCCCTATTGCTGAAGACACCATGGACTTTGGACAGTAGAGTCCAAGGATCTGAATTTGATATGACCTGAGTGCCTCCTCCTTGAGGAATAGCTTTCGTGATACATGAAGACACAATGCAAGCTTCCAAAGGAGAAAAACAACCAACTGTGCTAACCAGCTGTGATGCCTGGGAACCACAACAATGGCTAACCTGGTAAGATAACTCATAGTGGCATGAATATTTTGGTGATAAACACAAATTCTCTAATTTGGCGTAAGGCCTTCTCTACAAGACAGAAGTTATACCTGGTGCTGGAAACCTAGACAATTACCTAAGAGTAGTGACATCATGGAAACTGGAGGAAAACATCATTCCACCACTTTACTAAACCAGCATAACTCGTAACTGCATTCTAAATATTTATCCTTATGCCCACAGATCAGTATCGCTATCACCCCTCGTCAAAGAGAGTTTATATTGTCAACAGAGAGCAGTGCAGCAAGTGTAGAGAACAAGTGATGAAGAGGGTCCAGCCTCTACTAATACACCTACTACACAATGCCTGTGCCATAGCCTCTGTGAGGATAGAGGAAGAGAGGGCAGAGTGATCTCAAGACCCAGAAGTGCAAGAAGTCTGCTGTGAGATTGTATCTATTAGAAATTTAAGTGAAGCTAGTCCCATGAAGTCCCAACAGCACAGCTGCCTAGATAAGAGCTAAGCAAGGATGGCACAGCTAGACCTGCTGACATGCTCGGTGTACAGTCACGGGCCCCCAACCATAGATAACAAAAGACCAGCAACTAAGGAATACTGAGATGCTTTCTCAAAAAGGAAAAAAAAATAGTCTTTCCCAGGAAGAGGCTGTTCACACTAATAGTTTATCTAATACCAAGTGTTCAGTCCTAAAATGGTGTGTGTGTGTGTGTGTGTGTGTGTAAGATTATACAAACTGAACAGGCTATATTAATATATTTATGTTGTTCTTGGTATGTATGTATGTGTCAAGGAACAGTTAAAGAAAGATGAAAAAGAATCTGTGAATTTGAGAGACCAAGGTGGCGAGCAAATGGGAGGACTTGGAAAAAGAAAAATAATGTAATTTTTAATTTCAAAAATTAAAAAATAGAATAAAATTATATCTATAATTTAACACTTTGTGATAGGTTCATTAATAAAAACAAAGTGGAACTGGTAAAAATTAATTTTAGTGCTGTTAATTTAACCAATCACTGCATTGTTATGTAATCAATGATAAAAATTGAGATGTTTTACCTGTTTTGACTCTGTTTTATGTATATTGTATATTTTCTTTACTTACAACTCTTATCAGTTTGGACTCACCATGTTTCAAATGCTCAATAGCCATGGGTGTTTAAAGGTTCCTATACAGAACAGTGTATACTGAAACTTTTGAAAATGACATACCAACTATCCTCGTTCTCGGTGTCTCAAACAACTGTTCAATTGCTTCTTACATTCTCTTACTAGTAAGTCTTACTAAGTCAGGATCTCAGGATCTTAGGTTTTGAACTTGTGTTTCTTTCTTCTTAGAATATAACTCATCAACTAGAACAAAATATATGTGCTTCTGTTTTGCAGATAGTGAGTCGTAGGCAAAGGCTGATAATAGCTATTCTCTCTTAAGAGAGCTGCCTTGGAAAGGAACAGGAAGTGAGGAACAGGAAAGAAAGGAAAAGGCAACCCATAAAGGAGAGTCTCAGCTCAGGAAGACTGATGGCTCAGTTTTGCTGTGTGGCTCTTGGAACAGTGAACTCTTCCCAGGGTGAACTCTTCCTCTTAGGTTGGTCAGGGGTTCGTCTCAGTTGCTCTTAAATATCCCACATCTAGGTCTCACCAATATTGTGACTTAGTTCTGGAGGGCAAGCCAGGAAAGCCACAGTGTGGGAGGTGAGTTGAGCAAGACGGAAGGCAGAGAAAGGCAATGCGAGGCAGTGCGAGGCTACAGCTGAGTGGAAATGTTCAGTCTGCTAAGATCTGGCAGCCTTCAGAGCATGTGGAGTGAGGGATGAGCCAGGAAGAGTGTCTGAAACAGAACGAGAGAGGTCTGACATACTGGGTAACTTTTGTTTATCCCTCAGTGATAAATGTTACTTTCTCAGTGAAGCTGTCACAGATCTTAAAACAAAATTAGAACCTTCCAGTATGTTCTTGCTGTCCTGAAATAAAACATACTATATATTGTCCAAACTTGCAGTAGTGGGTTTGTCTTCTAAATAAAATTATGAACTCTGTGAGGGAAGATCATGGCATCTTTACCACAAGGTCCGCCCCCTCCGCCTTAACAGGGCTTCAGGATTCACATTCCTTAGGTGCTCAATAAATGCTTGTGCCACTGATGGACAGAACTGGAGTCAGTGAAACACGGAATGTCGTGTTTTTCAGAGCAGGCTTCTGAGCAGAGGTACTTTCAGAACAGAAACTGATTACTAAGGGTTAGCTTGTCTTATTAAGCTTTTCACAGGCTGCCAGGCTGTAACCTGGAGTAGTGACATGGAGCAGCGGTATGCACTTTCTGACCAAGGGGGCCCAGAGCTCCCTTAGGTTCATTTGTCTGCAAATTAGATTTGCCAGGTTAGAAGTTCAAATAAAGCTCCCTTTTTCTTCCTGCTGCTCTTTGACACATTCTAATGAGAGCCATAGCTCCAGAGTCATCGCTTCAGCACTCACATCTAATATGAAAGAAATTGAAAGCTAAAAGGGAACCTTGGGGCTCAAAAACAGCAGGTCTGTCAGGCAGGACAGGGATCCTTTTCTCAGACGCAATCTCCAATGAGAAATAGTTCTGACTGTTGCATGTTTCTGGGTGAGAAAGCCGGGTAAAGGAGATGTCACAAAGGCAGGAAGTGCCAGTTTTATTCTGAACTTTTTCTGTACCATCTGTAGTCAACTTTCTCATAGGGAAGTGACACTGCCTGCTAACTGTATTCCCACCGAGGGACCTCACTCTTGAGTGATGTCCTTGCTGCAGCTCAAACATTACTGCTAGTCCAACCCCATTAAACATTCACCATCTTTATCAGAACTAAAGAGAAACACACTATCGTTCTATTAACAATGAGTTACTAAAATAGAACTCTTAGGACAGAGAAAGAACAGGAAACTGAATATAATATCAACACCTAAAAAATAGATATGAATGATTCAAACCTAAAATTACATGGAGTGAGTCATATTATCCTGGAGAGGATTGATGTATGAAGAAGCTATTTGTTTAGATTTGTGTCCTTTGTTTCTTCAGTAGGAGTATTGAAAAGATATTTTTCCCTAGGTGTTTAAAAAAATGGATCAAAACAACAAAATGTACTTTTAAACCCAAAGTAATAAAAACAGAGGAATTACTAGATTAGTTAATTTTGTGTTGTTATAACAGAGCAGTTGAAGTTGAAACCTTGTAAGTGGAGTTTATTTGACTCACAAGTCTGGTGGCAGTGAGGTGTAAACTACATGGTCCTGGCATCCTGGGGAGAGTGACACAGTGTCTCTGGCTGTGTCATATCACAGCTGAGAAACAGAAGTGGTCATGTGTGGAAGAGACCAAACACGTAAAATGATCTCGTCTTATAATAATTTGTTCTCCTTTGAGAACTACTATATTTCTGTGAGACTGAACCTAGTCCAAAAGACCAATATTGATCTATTCTATGGAGTTCCATGATGTGATTACCTTCTAGTAGACCCCATGTTTTAAGGTTTCTGTGGCTTGAACACTGTTTGGGCTTATGCAAGAAAGATCAGCAAGAACAGCAATCATGAGGCTTGATAAAACGAAAGACTTACTAATGAATGTCAGGTGACTAAGTGGGAAAGGCTTTGGGCTACATCATCGGTTTGTAAGTCTAGCTACAAAGTACTGGGCAAAGAGACCTTCATAGCTTACGCATTTAAAATTAATTTAGTGAATATTGTTGATCAACTTATGGATCTGATGATCTTGTTTATAAGAATAATTTGGACATTTTCAGAGTTGGAGTTGCTAAGGAGTTGTCTTTGATCAGGAAGCATCCATGAGATCTTGGTCAAGACAGCACTGATAGCAGGGTCCCTGGTTAGGAGGCTCTCACAGACTTTGGTGTGCAAAGATAATACTACAGGAAATTGCTGTATTAGAAGGGCTTGCCCTTTCGAGTTTTAAAGAACACATATCTTTTTCTTTCCTTCACAAGGAAAATGTGGGTTCTCTTTAAAACATATGGGTACTTATGGCATAGTGAACTTTTGGAATATAAACACATCTTTGGGATTGAGGTGGGGGTGTGTCATTGGTTTAAAGCCACCTGCCTGAGTGTAAAGGAATTTGCTATTGTTGACCTTTGAAATTTTCTTTAAGAGTTTATGTGTGTAGTGGATATAATGTTGAGCTTGTTGTAAGGATATAGGCATACAGTGGCTATTTTTAAATTTACATTTAATTTATTTAAAAATTTACATATATAAATTTTTACCTATCGATCACTTTTACCTCTCACCTCTATACCACACCTGTCCACCTTCCCCTTTCCCATAAATTGTCCTCCTGAAGTCTTTTTTTTTTTTTTTCTATGACCCAACAAGATTCACCAAGCCGTTGGTGTACCCATGGGCTTATCGCTATCTGTTGGAGCTCGGAAGACTCAGCAGGAAGAACACGAAGTAAAGATGGCAATCCTCACCCTTCACTGCTCTGAGATTCCATTGATAGTTAATAGAATCTAATTGCTGACAGGGTTGATCTTGTGAGGGCCCAGGGCAGCTATGATTACAGCAAGGGTATAATGACTTTTGAAATTTTATTTAGCACAGATTATTGGGTGATGAACTTCAATGTTAATGATTCTATTATTTTATGGGGGAAGAGAGTATTAACACTTTCTGTCCTCTAAAACCCTATGAAACACTTTATATTATATAGCTCTCTTCCCTTTGATTTGATCAAGTTGTAGGTACAGTGGCTGTGTCCTGTCTGTACCTGGTCACAGACTGCTGTGTGCTTGAGAGAGGTATAGAGACTTCCCAAGATTACTGAGTAAATCAACTGAAAAAAACTAGTCTTCCTGCTGAGAATTATTTGTATAAAACCTTATGTTTCCCTTTTATTTATTTATTTTTTGTTTTAAATTTAGCTGTGGGTAAGAATCACAAGGGTAACTTATTTTGCATGTGTAATAGGTATTTTTCTCTGGAAAGTGTCAAAGAATGAGGTCTACTTTCCAAAAGTTTCTCCAGTAGTTTTTAAAATGGTCACAGGAAAAAAAAAGATGTCAGAGTGTGAGACACAGAAGACCTGTGTTTTGTTGTTGACTCATTTATCATATTAATTCACTAAACACTGTAAAGCCTTTACTAAGCAGTGGGCATGCAATGAGATACATTAGCATATTTTTGTATTGATAAGATCCTTTCTTGGCCTTTTGGGATCTTTAATTTTCAATTGAGAGAAAAAATATTTCAGTCCACTCACATCCTATTGGGACCTGGAATAATCATGGGAATATTTATTGCAGCATTCAGCTCACATGACTTTTTATACTAGATCTTGAGGATTGTTTGTAAGGTGAATACAGTTGAAAGCCGTGTTGAACTCCATCTTATGGCTAGACATCTGATGACTTCAGTCCAGTTTTTCTTTCACAAGAACAACCTGTTGGATTCTGAATCAGGTGAATGAAATAACAAAGCCAAGGTCTGGCTCAGAGAACAGTGTCTTGCAGTCCTGGCTTTCCCTTCTTGCGTTGTCTGAATCTTTGTACTTACCCCTTCTTAAGTTATTGCTGCTTGGTGTGAGGCTATAACATCTTGGAGTTAATAAAATGAATTTGCAATTCTGTTCTTGGCTATTTCTTTCCTAAGGCATTTCTATCAGGAGTGATGATTGTGACATCCTGTGTTGCCAACAGCTCCAGCAAATGTCCACACGTACAGATTCTCCTTCCTCCTGTATCTACCTTTGAGTCAGGTGATGCATCCCACAGGCTATATACAGCTCCTGTACTCTCTTCCTATGGGATAACAGGGTAGGTCACTCTATTCCATGACTTATTCCTGTTCTCTGGGTTATGTGGTAAACACATTCTGTCCTGAATAGCGGTCTTAAAGCCCAATGGGTATGAGATATATCACTATAGTAAAGTGTGCTTTTCTAATTGTAAGAAAATAAAATCGAGTTAAGTAGATTTCCAATAACTTATTATTTCATGAAAACTTTGTATTTATTCCTAAAGGGCCATGAGATTGTCCTAAATTTGACTTTATATTTTCTTATCTAGAGAGCTGTCACTGAGATTCATTGGTCTCTGAATCAATTTATACATTTATTTACTTTACATTTCCCCACTGTATCTTCTAGAATGGTCTGCACACCAAAGGCATACAGAAATTTTATTGACCCACTGGGTGACTTTTAGAGTGTGACACAGGTTGACAGATGTTTTACCAACTATCCAGGGATTGCATACCACTGGTAGAAATTATTAACTTGCAGGAATCGATAGCTGAAGTGTGCCATGGGCACTTACTTCAAGCACAGGTTTTATAGAAAGGGATTTCATGTCTTGACTTCACATGGAGGGGCAATTTGCTTTTCATTACTTTGTTTTATAAATGTGAGGTTTATAGTTTTTATTGCCATCTTTTTATTACTTCAACACACAATTTATGTGCTGCTAACTGAAAATTAGCTACATGCCTGGTTACTTGGTGCTCCAGTGCACAACAAATGTGAGATAAACCGGCATGGTCTTGATTCTTGTACATTTTCCATCTTGAAAAATGAGAGTAGTACTGAAAGAATAAAGGTAGATAGATGCTCTACCATTTTCTTAAGGATAAGAAGATTCCTGTCAGCTGTACACTCGGAAAGTCAGTGACTGCAGATTTTGTTGTTGTTGTTGATGATGAGGAGGAGAAAAGACATAGTTT